>NC_056728.1:989900333-989995333 GCF_019279795.1 Protopterus annectens
CTGCCCTTTTGGGTCCATGCTTAAACATAAAAATGGAAAAAAAATTTTTTTTTCATATTGCATCAGGAAACATTTCCAATGGGTATATTTGGCCATTGGCGTGTTTCCTTGATGCAACCTTTATTTAGCTGTCATGGCTCCTTTTGCTTTTTGGAATGGTACTCAGTTGTCAACTGAGTACATTTCTAAATAACACTGCTCTTACTCAGACAGGTTGGGGTTTCCTGAATAAATTCTACCTCATTTGCATGCCTTTTGCCTGCAATTGAGGTAATTTTTTCCCCAATGTCCTTAAGAGCCTTTTTGGGAAAACTCTCTTCCCCCTGCATGTTCCTGGATCGCTCCACATGATGGCTGCATAGTCTTTTTACTCTTAGACCCCTGAAAAGCCTTTAAATCCCCCCTACTTATCCATCCCTTTCCCTCTGCATCTTTGATATGCAAACTAACTTCTGTTTTAATTTATAATGAACAATTATTGATATATAACTTTTCAACCTAGTTTTGACCAGTGCGGATCGTTCTTTACTAGAATGGAATCTGTCTCTGATGTAGAGCTGTTCTGTCTGCCAGATCTCTCTCTATTATCCTACTAGTTCAAAATCATTCTTTCTTTTTTTTTTAAAACAAGTTTATTGTTTTAACATACAAGAGAAATATCATAACAATTTTATACAAGTAATTAAAATAGATATGATTATAACATTCAACAAAACAACCAAAGTATTTACAAAGACATCCACTACAATCAGATCAATTAATTAAACTAAAATACCATGCTATTGAATTAAGATTTTTTAACGGGTTTTTGTAAATTATCCCATACAATATAATAAGATGTTATTCTTCTTCTTCTTGACCTTTTTGTGTTTATTTCCATATCGCTCACTATTTTCATATCTTTTTTTAATTCTTTGTACGAACGAGCTATATCTGAATTCCACTTTCTGCTTATTATTTTCCCTAGCCACTGCTAGAATAGACCATAACAAGGGAAGCTTAATTTTTTTAACACTTTGAGGTACAGGTGAGTTGAATAATATAAGAGATATAGAAATAATGATACTAACTGTAAAAGAGCCTGCAAAAATTCATTAATTGATTTCCCAAATATTCTTTCAATTTTATACAGTCATAAAACATATGAGCCCAGTCAGCATTAATTTCTACATTACATTTTTTACATAGATTATCTTTATTATTTATTTTATTCATCATCAAAGGTGTATAAAAGATCTATGTAAAATTTCCATTAAAGTCTCCAGACAATGGAAGAGTATTTTTGTAGGCAGATTCCAATATATATTGTTTATCTTGTTGATTTGGTGGGTCCCCATTAATGGAAGTGAAATAATTCCAGTATGAATCTACACTGTAAAAGTTTTTGTCTGATAATTTTTATGTATGTATGAAAGTTTCCTTTATCAGAAACTTTATGTTGTAAATTTAATATCAAGTAATCAATCAGTGTTGGAATAGATTCTTTAACTGTTATAGGCATTAAATCTATTTTATCAATGAGATGTTGTCTAAAGGTCTGAACCTCTAACCAGCAAGTTTCTCTTAGATCAAATTCTTGTTTTAAGAAATCTAGATTTTTAACTTTATTATCAGATATCAACTGATACCAGTACTTTAGATCATTATCTATAGCTAAATGAGTTCCTTCAAAGTAGATGACAAAAGCATACCCAGTATACATTATGGGGAAATAATAAAATTCCATTCCCTATATTTAGGTGCATGAATATAAAGTTAGATAGCTAATAATAATGTTTAATGGGTAACAACATATGTTTAGGTGTAATAGGTGAAGTACAAAATTCCTTTAGTAACCATAACATGGAGTTATTTACAATCATATTTGTATGTGTTAAGGAGATTTTCATGAAGTGCATATTAATTAGCTCCCAGTAATCTTTCCATTTTGCAATATATGACTGATCTATTAATAAAGTAATTTTTACAATAGAAGAGATAGTATATAAATTAAAGTCTGGAAAAGAAATACCCCCTTGAGACCAGCTATTAGTATGTTTCTTTAATGCAATCCTAGGTCTATTAGGTGCCCATAGGAAATTTAACATTAGTGTATTCAGTTTTTTGATAATTATTTTTGTAGGTGGAAGTATTATTGATTGTATTAAGTATAAAATCTTGGGGAATATTATCATTTTAATAATTGTAAGTCTCTCTTCCATAGTAAAAAACATATTATTCCAGGTATTAAAAAGATTTTGTATATTAAGAAAACAGGTATTATAATTATTATATATAATAGATTTAATATCTTTAGATAATATTATACCTAAATAAGTTATCTGACCTGAATTGGGTACATATTTAGTAAAATCACTAATGAGAATATTTTTGCGTGTATATATAGGTAGTATTTTAGTTTTTTCTTCATTGAATATTAAACCAGAAATACTTTTAAAATTCATCATTTTATCAAATAGAGACTGCATAGAAGAATTAGATCCTGCTGATGTAATTAGAACATCATCGGCAAAAGTTGAATTTTGATGTTGTATTTTCATCTATTTCAAACCCTCTATGTCAGTACTGTTTCTGATCAAATTAAAGGCTCCATTATTAAAGTGAATAATAGTGGAGAGTGGACATCCTTGTTTTGTCCCTTTTAAAAAATGGGTATTTTTGTGAACATATTTTCCCCACCTTAATAAAAGCCAATGTTCCTTTGTATAAATGCTCAATTAGATTTACAAATGCATCTGAGAAGTTTGTGCACTTCAGTAAGGTAAACAGATAGTCCCAACTTACTGAATCAAATGCTGAATTATATCAAGACTAATAAGTGTTAAATCTTTCTTTTCCTATTTGCAAAATCAATTAATGTTAAAGTTTTTCCTTATATTATCAAAAGTATTTCTATTTACAATGAAGCCTGTCTGATCTATATCTATAATGCCAGGGATGATTGTCTTCAATCTATCAGCAAAAATACTCATAAACATTTTATAATCAACATTAAGTAATGAGAGGGGTTATAAAACATCTAGTTGGATCTTTATTGGGTTTTTAAAAATTTGGGGAAATAAATGTATATTGCCAAGATGGGGGTTATTATATTTTGGGCCAAAAAAAAAATTATGTATTAATGAATTTTATTTTTAGAAAAATTTTTATATCTCTGGTATAATACCATCATTCCCCGGTGCTTTGTTTGATTTAAGCTTTTTATTTGTGTAACAACCTCTGTATATGAAATACTTTTGTCCAATAGTTTAATCTGTTGTTTATTAAGTTTTTTATTCATGTTTGTGGTTATAAACTCCTTTATTTTATCTTTAGGTTCCATGTTAATGTCATTATGGTTAATTTGTGAAAGTGATTTCTAAATTCATCTAGTATTTCTGGTAGACTAGAAACATTTTTTTTTTCCTTAGAGAAAAGATTTCTTTGATTTGATTTTGTTTATTCCACCTTTTTTTTTTTTTTTTAAGTCTATGTAAGTATTTGGAGCTTATTGAGTAAGACAAAAACTTGTAATACTCAAAAGGGTTATTTTAACTTTATGAGTTAAAATTTCTTTGTATTTCTCATTTAGTTTGTTTATTTCTTCAATGACTTTCTTATCCATAATATTTTCTTTATTATTATGTTTATAAGAGTCTAATTTACTTTGAATATTTAACAATTCCTTATCCCAAGTTTTCCCTTTTTATTATTATACCATCTGATCTTTGTCCATATAGATATGATTTTAAGGCATCCCAAACATAGACAATGGAGACTTCAGGAGTATTATTTATGTCTAGAAAATGTTGTACTTCTGAAAGTATATATTCTTTATATTTTTGGAGTTAAGTATGCTGGTATCCTTTTGATCTGAACATTGGGGTATTTTTATCATGAACTCAAAAACAATTGAATTATGATCAGATATAGGACATGAAATGATTTTGGAATTAATTAAATCTGTTACCATCTGGTTAGAAATAAAGACCCTATCTATTTTTGAATAAGTTTTGTAACTGTTAAAAAACAGCTGTATGGTAATGATTTTGAATCTATCTGATTATTAATATCTTTTAAATGATAAGAATTAGCAAAATCATTTAAATTTTTTGCATTAGATTTAATTTTCCTTTTTCCTAAAGGGGTAGTGTCACTTTCATGTAGTATACAATTAAAGTCACCAGCTAAAATAATATCTCCTATAGAGAATGATATGATCTTATCAAGATGGTGTTTCACTGTATTAATACCAATTCCAGGTATCCAATATACATTAATTAATGTATAAGTCTTCCCATTAATTTGTATTGTAACCATACAAAACATTCCTTTGTCATCCTGATAAGACTTAATAGTTTTAGGAATGGGCATACTTTTATTCCATAAAATAGCCACTCCTCTTTTTTTCTGAGTGTGCTCTGAACTAACCAATACTGTATATTTGTTTGTGGCTAGTTTATCAATATCTTTTTTCAAGAGATGAGTTTCTTGAAAAGACAAATTTTGTAAATTAATGTATCTTATTAGGCTTGCCCTTTTACATTATTCAATCCATTAATGTTTAAAGAAGTTCCTTTTAGAGATGTCATTTGGCATTTTTAAAACATAAGAATCTTATGATCAAAATAACAATTAATAAAATAAGTAAAGTTACATCTCCTCCTTTGGGCCTTTAAAAAATTTTTTTTTTTTTTTTGGGTTTTTTTAAAAATTAATTTTTTTTTTTTTTCCTTTTGTTTCAGGGAAAAAAAAAAAAAATTTTTAAAAAAACCCCCCCCCCCCCCCCCCAAATTAAAATTTTCCCCTTTTTTTTTTCCCTTAACCGGGCCCCCCTTTTTTTTAAAAAACCCTTTTTTTTTTAAAAAAAAAAAAAAAAATTTCTTCCGGCCCCCAAATTTTAAAAAATTAAAAAAAAATTTTTAAAAATTTTTTCCCCCCCTTTTTTTTTTAAATTTTTTTCCCCCCCAAAAAATTTTTAAAAATTTTTTTTTTTTTAAAAAAAAAAAAAAAAGGGGGGGAAAAAAAAAAAAAAATTTTTTTTTTTTCTAAAAATTTTAAAAATTTTAAAAAATTTTTTTTTTTTTTTTAAAAAATTAAAAACCCTTTTTTTCCCAAAAAAAATTTTTAAAAAAAAAAATTCCCCCCCTACCCTTTTTCCCCCTCTTTTTTTTTAAAAAAAATTTTTTTTTTAAAAAATCATTCCCCCTTTTTTTTTCCCCCCGGTTTTTAAAAAACCTTTTTTAAATCCAAACCCTTCAAAAAATTCCCCCCCCCCCCAAAAAATTTTTTAAAATTTTTTTCCCCCAAAAAAAAAAAAAGGGGTTTTTTTTCCCCCCAAAAAAAAATTTTTCCCCCCCTTTCCCCCCCCTTTTTTTTTAAAAAAAATTTTCCCCCTTTTAAAAAACCCTTTCCCCACCCCCCAAAAAAAAAAATTTGGTTTTATAAATTTTTCCCAAAAAAAAAAAAAAACCCCCCTTTTTTTTTTTCCTTTCCCCCCAAAAGGGATTTATTCCTTTTGGGTTTTCCCAATTTTATTTAAATTAAAATTTTACTCTTTTCCCCCCCTTTTTTTTTTTTTTAAACCCCTTAGGGCCCCGGAACCCCCCCCTTTTTTTTAAAAAAAAAAATTTTTTTTTTTAAAAACCCAAAAATTTTTTAAAAATTTTTAAAAAAAAAAAAACCCAAATTTTTTTTAAAACCCCCGGAAATTAACCCCCTTTTTTTTTTTTTCCCTTTTTCCCCCTTAATTTTTTTTTTTTTTTTTAAATCCCAAAAATTTTAAAATTTTTTTTTTTAAAAAAAAAAAAAAAAAAAAAAAAAAAAAAAAAATTTTTTTAAAACCCCCCCCTTTTTTTTAATTTTTTTTTTTAAAATTTTCCCCTTTTTTTAATTTTTGGGGCCCTTTTTTCTTTTCCCCCCTTTTTTTTTTTTTTTTTATAAATTTTTTAAAAATCTAATATTTTTTTTTTTTTTTTAAAAACCCCTTTTAAATTTTTTTTTTTCCCCCCCTTCCCCCCCTTCCCCCCAAAAAATTTTTTTTTTTAAACAAAAAAAGAAAAAAAAAAAAAAAATTTTTTTTTACCCAACCCCCTTTTTTTTTTTTTTTTTTTTTTAAAAAAAAATTTTTTTTTTCCCCCCTTTTTTCCCAAAAAATTTTTTTTTCCCTTTTTTTTCCCCAAAATTTTTCCCAAATTTTTTTTAAAAAAAAAAAAAAAAACCCAAAACCCCTTTTTTTTTTTTTTTTCCCCCCTTTTTTTTTTTTTCCCCCTTTTTTCCCCCCCCCCTTCTTTTTTTTCCCCCCCTTTTTTTTTAAAAAAACAATAAATTTAAAATTTTTAACCCCCAAAAAATTTTCCCCCCCCCCTTTTTTTTAAAAATTTTTTTCCCCCCCCATGGGAAAAAATTTTTTAAAACAAAAAAATCATTTAAAATTTTTTTTTTTTCCTTTCCCCCAAAAGGGGGGAAAAAAAAAAAAAAATTTTTTAAAAAAAAAAAATTAAAAAAAAATTTTTTTATATTTTTTTTAAAAAAAAAAAATTTTTTTTTTTTTAAACCCCCCTTTTTTTTTAAAAATTTTAAAAATTTTTTTTTAAAAAAAAATTAAATTTTTCCTTTTTTTTTCCCCCAAAAATCCCTTTTTTCCCCCAAAATTTTTTTCTTTTTTTTTAAAATTTTTTTTCCCCCCCTCAATGTTTTCCCCTTTTTTTTTTTTTTTTTCCCTTCCCCCTTTTTTAAAAGGTTTTTTGTTTTTTGAAAATTAAAAAAAAAAATAAGGAAAAAACCCCCCCTTTTTTTTTTAAATTTGGGGGTTTTAAAACCCCGGGGAAAACCCCCCCTTAAAACCCCCCCCGGCCCCCTTTTTTTTTTAAAAAGGAAAAAAAAATTTGGGCCCAAAGGAATTTTAAAATTTTTTTTTTTTAAAAAAAAAAATTTTAAAAAAAATTTTAAAAAATTTCTTAAAATTTTTTTTTAAAAAATTTTTTTTAAAAAAAGGGGGGGAAAATTTTTGCCCTTTTAAATTTAAAAACCCTTTTTTTAAAATTTTTTTAAAAAAAAAAATTTTAACCCCCCCAAAAGGTTAAAAAAAATTTTTCCCAAAAAAAAAAATTTTAAAAAAAAAATTTTTTTAAACCCCAAAAAATTTTAAAGGGGGAAAAATTTTTTTACAAAAAAACCCGGGGGGGGAAAAAAAAAAAAAAAAAATTTTTTTAAAAAAAAACCCCTGTTTTAAAAAACCAAAAAAACATTTTAAAAAAATTTTTTTTTAAAAAAAAAAAAAAAAATTTAAAACCCCCTTTTTTTTAAAAAAAAAAAAAAAACATCCCTTTTTTTTTTTAAAAATTTTTAAAAAAAAAAAAAAACTTAAATAAAAAAAAAAAGGAAAAAATTTTTTAAAATTTTTAAATCCCAAAAAAATTTTTGGGGGAAACCCCTTTTTTCCAAAAAAAACCCCCCAAAAAAAACTGGAAAAAAACAAAACCCCCCCCCCCCCCTTAATTTTGCCCCCAAAAAATTAAAAAACCCCCCAAAAAAATTTTTTAAAAAAAAAAAATTAATAAATTTTTTTAAAACCCCCCCAAAAAAATAAAAAAAACCCCCCAAAACCCCAATTCCCCAAAAAAAAAAATTTTCCCCCCCTTTTAAAAATACCTTAATTTTAAAAAAAAAAAGGGGGGGAAAAAAAAAAAAATTTTTTTAAAAAACAAAATTAAAAAAATTTTTTTTAAAAAATTTTTTTGAAAATTTTTTTTTTAAAAATTTTTCCCCCCCCTTTAACCCCTTTTTTCCCCCCCCAAAAAGGGCCCCCCCCAAAAACCCCCCCCCACCCCCTTAAAAAATTTTTTCCCCTTTTTTTTTTTAGGAACCAAGAGGAGAGAGAGAAATAAAAGATGTGAGAGAGGGAGAGAGAGTGAAAGAAAGAAAAAAAAAAAAAAAAAAAGGGAGGGCATATTTACATATTAATTTATTCAAAGTTTGTAAAAATAAGTTCTAATATTCATTTAAATCAAAAAAATTGGCTAATATGGTTCAGACATTACATATATTAAGATGCATCTATTTTCTGTCAAGTAAATGCAGTTAACAGCTTCCAAAAAACCTTGAATTACTTGTATCTGAGCTTTTTTCCCATACTTATTATTGTCAGTAGAATAAAATATTATATTTATAGAAATTGTTATAAATCATACTGCATAGTAATGTAAATTCTCAGAAACACTTGCATTATTGTAAAGAAAGCCATCTGTATTTTATATATCTATACTGCTGCTTTAAAATATATCACATGACAACTTCTTCCAGAATAGAGTCATAAAGTTATTTATGTTTGTCAATCAGATAAATCAAATGAGTTATAGTAATGTATATGTTTAAATCATAAGTTTTTAACATAAATTAGTATGCTGCAGTCAAGTAAACTTTCAAAAACACTTGTATAAATGTTTCAATTTCTATGCCTTTTAAAATATCACATTTGCTTACTACAAGAAACTGCATCATTTAAAATCATTATAACTGACATATTTTATAAATTATAACATAAATACTTAAGTAATTATATAAAATAACTCACATTTAAATGTTAAAGAGTTCATTTTCCTTCACAGAGTCGCATTTGCAGCAGTTCTACTTCCTGGTAGAGTGTTCTTCCTGAATCTGCGATGTGTCAGTGTGAATTCTGGGGTCAAATGTCAAATTGACTGCTTTCAGCTTCTCTGCGTGAATTCTGAGAGTTGAAGCTTTTAAAACAACTCGAGGACACTGTTCACAAGGTAACCCACATCCCAAATTGTCTCCCTTAACATTTTGGCAGGAATCTTGTTAAAAACTAGTGACAAACATTCATTTAGCAGTATAAATGCATCTAAATATAACAAAACCTTCACAAAGTATTTTGCAGGTTATTACAGCCTCTATGCAAGTGAAATTAAGCCCAAAGTTATTAATAAGTAATAAAACTCAATATTTTTGCCCCAACTCAATTTTTATACAAATCTTATTATTTACTGTGCCTGTATGATCAAAAGCATTTCAATATATTAATATGAAAGAAAATAAAGAGAAAGAATAAAGAAAAGAAAAAAAGAGAGTAGAAAATAAAAGAGAGTAAAGCAGAGATAGAAAAATGTAAAAGGAAGCTATAAAAAGTATTTACAATGGAATATTACTTACTGCTTATATTAATAAAAATGGAAATAAAACATATTATTTACTATTATTTAGTTCTAATTATTATTAATTAAAGCATGACAGATTATTTGTAATAAAGCATAAGCAATATAATCAAGAAAGTATAATTAGCAAGAGTATTTAAACAACATATAAACTTTTTTACAAGGAATAAATAAGTTATTATTCCATTGATCATATTTTCATTACACTTCTCTCCCTGCCCTCCCCCACCCCTTACCCACTACATAATCTAAATAGAATGTCATTGTTTAAAATAAAGAAAAGAAGAAAAGGAAAAAAAAAGAAAAAAATGTATCAAGTTACTAACCTTACTTCTTTTACAGAAAGAGAAACAAACTGAATGATAGCTTGTTATTAGTTCCTCAGATATTTTGACTGATTATGAAACAAAACATTTCTTTGCACACAAAAATAACTTTGATTAAAGCATTTTCAGAATAGTTGTAGCTTTCTGGAAATGCAGTAACTATATTTAAAAAGATTAATAATTAAGAAAAATAAAGAGAGAAAAAGGAAAAAAACATAGAACAAATCATTTGTTTTTTAGTCTCTTCTTCTTCTCTGAAGTCTTCCACGAAGTTTCAGTTGCCAACCTCTTTAATGAAGGACTAGCCCACTCCATTTCCTCTATTTTATCCAAAATCTTATTTTTTTTGATAAACAGTAATGCAGAGTCTAAGTCATCAAAAATTTTAGGACCATCAGGAAGGAAGATTTTTAGCTTGGCAGGAAACAGAAGGTATGTTTTAAACTGTGCTTTTTTAAGCTCCCTTATTAGTGGCAGAAAAACGTTTCTTTTAGCTATTACAAAGGAAGAATAGTCATTGTCAAAACGCACAGTTGTCTCATTAATCTTAACAGGAGCTTTAGCCCAAGCAGATTTAAGAACCATCTCTTTATCAAAAGATGATAGAAATCTAACTATAACTGATCTAGGATAGTTTTTGTTAGAGTTAGTATTAGCTATAGATCTATGTGCTCTTTCGATACTAAAAGAGAATGCTTCTGGTAAGTCTAAAGTTTTAGGGAGCCATGCTGTAGGGAGCCATGTTGTTAAAAAAGAAGTAATATTGTTACCGTCAATATTTTCTGGCAGTCCAAAAATCCTAATGTTATTGTGCCTAGATCTATTTTCCAGGTCATCAAGCTTTGTTTGTAGATGCGTATTTTGTTTCAGCAAAAACTCTATGTTGATTTCCTCTTCTTGGATTCTATTTTCCATGTCATTTACAGTCTCTTCTATGCCTGTAATCTGGATCTTCTGTTGTTGCAAATCTATATGTAACAAGTCTATTTGTTTTGTAGTTTTTTCTATGAAGGTATCAATTTTAGTATCCAGTATATCCATCTTAGCAGTAAGTTGCTGGATTGTAGATATCAGAGACTGAAGTTCTTTCTTGATGCTGGAGTCTTGAGAATTTGTCTTACTGGAACTCATTTCAAACAGAGAAACTGACAAGAAAATTTCCAAGGTGATTTCTGACAGGAATATTTTTAAAATGTCCTTTCTTTTTTAGATATAGTTCAAGAAATAGATAAAACAAACATATTTAGAAAGAAAATTACTTCATAAATTATTTTTTTAAGTAATTATTTCCTGTCAGTGCAGTGAAATTGGTGGAGCTGAAGAAATCTGCTGCTATCCTGTGTTCATCCTTGGCCACACCCAAAATCATTCTTTCTTGACCACTATGAAAGCCAATATGTGTGCTGTCTAATCCTGTTTTCCTTCACTGTGCTGCATGCTTATCCAGGTGACACTCGTTAAAATGTTACCTCAAGTGTCTAATTCTGACAATTTTTTGCCAACCTTTGTTGACTTTCTTGTTACCTACCCCCCCACACACACGCACACGCTTCTCATCTGACAGGCCATTGGCATCTATTTTGACTACTATAAACTCTCCAGACACTCTCTGAGCATCCTTACCTTCTCTGGAACGTGGTTAAAACCACATATTGACAATTCAGAATTCCTCCCCCCTGGTTACAATATCTTCAGACTGGATCAGACTAATAAAAAAGGTAGAGATGTTGCCATTCTCTATCCCAAACACCTATCTCTCTCCCATATTGTTGTCTTTCCTCCTAATTTCCATCCAGCAGAAATACAAATAGTTAACTGTAATTTAAACAAGCACAAACATCTACCCATTGCTTGTATCTATATCCCCCCAGAAAATAACATCCCTAGTGTTGAACATTTCCTTTGCAGGATCTCACAAACTATCACATATGATAGGCAATGTCAATATGGACTGGAATATACTTAACACTGACTCTCCAAGCTCCTGCATCAACCTCTATGGTTTCTCCCAGCTAATCACTACCCCCCACTCATCTCCGCAAAAACTCCAGCTCTGGTACTACACTGGACTGGATCTTGACCTACAAACCCAGCCTCTACCATATCCCCACTACCCTCCCAGACTCCCTTAGCTACCACCTTCCCACCACAGGTAAAAGACACTCACCCCAACTTAGAAAAACTTTCCATTATAAAGCTTGTCACACTCTATATCAAATTGCAGCATGGAGACCTTCAACCAGATACTATCCTTAAATTCAACTGCATCTTCCTAAATACCCTCAACTCCCTAGCTCCTTCCAGGAAGATTAGATTAAAATTCCAATATGCCCCATGTTTAACACAATCCACTCTGACACTAATAACCAAGAGGGATACTGCATGGAAAAGGTGGAAAAAAGCATAAGTCATCTTCTCCATTCAAACCTATCGGGAACTCCGCAACCTAACCAAAAAACAGGTTATTCTTGACAAGAAGTTATTTTACCAAAAGTCCCTCAAAGACCCACACTCTAACCCCCCAGAATTTGGTATTATGTAACTCAGCTACTACATTCAGGCAGCCCATCATCACCAAACCCCTGCCCTAACAGCTCCGCCCTAGAAACAGCTGCTTTCCTCAACTCCTTCTTTATTGAATCCATCCAAAAACTACCCAGTCCAGATAATAACATTTCCCCCAGTACCCTCACAGCTTCCTATTTCTTTCTCACTTTCACCTGTTCCTACTAATTATATTGTCTCCCTTTGTAAGTTAAAACCATGCTCACCATCACCTGACAGTCTGCCCCCCATATTCCTTAAACATGCCACAAATTCAATTGCTTACCCCATCTCCATACTTATAAACAGATCCATCAAGGAAAATCTTGCTCCTGTTATGACTGTACCCAGCCCATTACTCCTCCTCACCCCCCAAGCCATAATAAACTCCACACAGACAGGGATTGCACCTTAGACATAGCTGTATTCTACCTCTTCTTTATTGAGGGATGTTTTTTATTTTTGCATCTTATTTTACCTGTCCACTACAAAAAAAAAAATATATATATATATATATATATATATATATATATATATCTTTTTTTTTTTTTTTGTTATTGCTGAAATTTCATCTACTATCTTGCTTTGATTTGTATTCTTATCTTGTTCACATCTTGTTTTCTGTACCTCTTAATTATCGGTTTTTGCACTACTACTGCTTTTTAAATTCTCTTGCAATTAATTATTTACTATGTTATTTTGTTTTTGTGTTTATAAATCTCTGGTGCTTTTCTCCTCAGGTCTCCATTGAAAATGGGCCTCTGGCTTAATTGGGCAAACCTGGTTAACAAATGTCAAATAAATAAAGTCCCTGAAATTTGGAAAAAAAATCTGTTTTACCACTTCACAAAGGTGGCATTTCCACTGACCCCTCTAACTTTAGACATATTGCCATACTGTCTCCTCTCTCTAAAATATTAGAAACATGTGTGTACAAACAGCTCCTTAACCATCTGTTGCATGAAAATCACCTAACCCCAACCAAGCATGGTTTTTACCCTCAACACAGCACATTTACTGCACTAATATCATTCACCCATACAATCGCCACAGCTCTTGATGAAAATAAATTAGTCTCCTCTTTATTTCTCAACCTCTCCAAGGCCTTTGATACCATCTCAAATCCTATACTTCTATCCAAACTCTCCAACCTAATTCTCTTAACCTCTACTATAAACTGGTTCAGTAGTTACCTCTTAAACAGACATCAGTCTGTCAAATGGCTATCATCCTTTTCTCCCTTCCTTAGAGTAAAACCAGGGTACCCCAAGGCTCCATTCTTGGTCCTCTTCTCTTCAGTAGTTTTATTAACTCCATCATCACCTTATGCCCCTTCTCTACTGTTGTCTAATATGCTGATGACTCAGCTATCATCTCCTGCTCTGACAATCTTGATAATTTACACAATATCACTCAACAATCTCTACACTCTGTTAAAAAATGGCTAACTTCACACCAACTTCTGATTAACCGTAAGAAAACCAAGCTCCCCCTCTTTCTACCTAAAACACTTAACTCTATAAAATTAATTTCATTGGCATATCCCTAAACAACACTACAATTACCATTGAACTTCTCTAAGTTTCCATAGGATGGGATGGTTTATGGGGTTTGTCTCCGGGACTAATTCAGGCTATTAATAGGTTCACAGGTTAGTACTAGGCTAACTACCCTTGTGGGCTATTTTAAGCCTAGCCAGTTATCCCCTGTGGGAATCAAATCTTGCACCTTGTGTTTGTAAGGTAAACACCTTAACCATTATGCTAACCTCTTATACGGTGGTTTCTGTTAAAAGAAATAGGAATGATACTTTTCCTGAATAGATTCAAGATTCCAAATCTGGGTCATAAGATGAAGAGACAGATACATGGTTTCTCTTCAGTTTCCGATTTTTCCTATGGTGGTTTCTCTTTTTCTGAGAATATTTCCAGAATGTGCCAGTGTTTTCAGTGGTAGAACACTAAGGTTTCTTAATCCCACAGAAGATACTATGAGATGTTACAGAAGATATTTCTAGAATCTTCACCAGTTCCTCCAGTTCTGTCAGCTTTGTAGGATGTGTGTGTACCACTGCCTATAATTTTCCTGATAAAAGGCAGATATAATTAGTGAAGTTCCTCAGTCTTTTACATTTTTATACATTCTTCCCAATCTTGACCCAGCAGCTTTACCTTTTAGTTTAATTGTGAACGTATGAGGAATGTTTTATCTGCAGTTTCTTCTAGTGAGGAAGTATCTGTTTTAAATAACTTAGTTTCTTCCATAACTTAGATTATACTTGTAGCCCACTGGTAGTGTTTTCTGGAGGTTTGCCTGGCTGCATTGTCTGAACCACCTAGATGATGTGAAAAATGCAGTTTTAAAATTTCTTTTTTATAGAGATTGAGTTTTTGGTTCCTCTGTGATGAGAGGAGTAGGTTTATATAGGAAATCTCTGCATTTTTAAGCCATCCTTTTCCAAATTTTCTAAGGAATTCTATAACCCCTTTTCCAATTTTGGTCAAGAAAGTCTCAATAAAATGCAGGTAAACAGACAGTTAAGAAGAAATGACAGGGGGATTCCCAAAAGGAATTCACCCCCCCCCCAAAAAAAAAGCAAGGATAGTCCAACATGTCAGAATGATTATTTGAAGGACCTTGTCCACTAGGTTGGGAAAGGTTTTAACTTAAAGATATTATTAGTGTTGGGGGGAAAAAAAAAAAGGCTGGAGACCAGTAATTGATCTTTCTTTCCTCAACCTGTTTGCGATACTGCCCAAGTTCAAAATTATCTCATTTCACAGCCTGTTACCTTTTCTTTCTCATGTAAGTTTTCCTGGAAATGTTAGATTTACAAGATGCTTATCACATCCCTATGCATTCAGTCTTCAGGCATTCCTTAAGGTTTTGTGTGTCTGGATCTCAGTAGGAGTTTTCTGTCTTACCCTTTAATCTATCCACTCCACCAAGAGTGTTCACAGAGTATCTCACTCCAGATATAGCTCATTGCAAGCTGCAGGTTATCCACATTTTTTCCACATTTAGATGACCTTCTTATGTTGCAGATTTTTTTTTCAGTGTCAGGAATCTCTCACTTAGATGACAGATGATCTAGACAAGCTGGGAATCCAAAAGAACATTCAAAAGTCTTGTTTTTTGGCTTCTTCACACATGATTGTATTCATTGGGTGTCAGCTAGACACCTGAATTCAAAGAGCTTTTCTTCCACAGGAAAAAAAATAAATCTATATCTATTTCTAAGGCTTTCCATTCTGGCTTTGGTCACTTCAAGTGAACACCTGAGGATTCTGGGTTTCATGGCATTTGTGATTCTCATAATACTCCTGTCAAGACTCCAAATGAAGAAGATGATATAATGGTATCTGAAGTCTCTTTAGTCTCAGCACCAACATCCTTCATCTTTTCAAATCCCAGTAATGCATTTTGTCAGAAGAGAATTCACTTGGTGGAAATGGAAAATTCCCCTAAATGTAGGTCTGTCCTCCCTCCCTGTTACAAATCAGTCACCACAGATGCCTCGGACTTTGGTTAGGGAGCAGTTTCAGGAGGGACAAAAATACAAGGTTTGTGGGACACCAAGGACAGATGCAAGTAAATAAATGTAAAAGAGATGCTTGCTCTGATCAAGTCAGCTGGACCTTTCAACTTTCTTATAGACAATATTGCAGTTATGTGATACAAAACAAGAAAGGGGGAACCAGGATGTATCCCCTTTGCAGACTATACCTGTTAGCTTGGGATACTGCTTTACAGTAAAATCTCACTCTACAGGCATCCTGCATTGTGTCAGGGCAAAACTGTGTGGCAGACCCTCATGCATGGAAACTAGATTAGTGGGTCTTTCCGTATTTGATCAATCTGTGGAGAGGACCACAAGCAGACCTATTTGCCTTATCTCTGAACAATCAGTCTACAAGAAGACCTAAAAAATAGACACATTTCTTGGAAGAAATTCTTCTTTGAAGGAATGTTCCCATTTACTTTTCCACCCTTTCAGCTTTTATCCAGAGTGCTGGAAGTCAAATAACTCAACACACCTTGCACTGTGGTTTTGATGCCCTAGAAGCTTCTTGCAGGGCAGCAGTCACTGGATCTGTCCTTAGAAGGCATGTATGGCTTAAGGAACAGCCTTTGCCAGACCATGTTAAATCTAAATTGTTGGATGCCCCCTTGCACAAAGACAACTTATTTGGCACTAAGGCAGAAGAAGCCCTAGGAAAGATGGAAGAAAAAGCAAAATCTATGCAGATAGTTAAGGATTTCTTACAGGTCCAGCCACCCAGGTTCAGCAGGCATTGTCCCACTAAGCACTGGGCCTTTCCTGCTCCCACCAAGCCACTTCAGCCCAGACCCCAGGGAACCAGACCTCCCCAGACAGCAACAACAGAGAATTCAGAGATCTAAGCAGTGGACTACCTCCACTTCAAAACCAGGGAGTTCTAAGCCATCCCCTTATGGTAAGAACTCACAATGACTTACCTTCCCACCCCTTCCCTCTGCCCACCTTCACTTACCCCCAGGAGGAAAGCTCTCCTTTCATGCAAGCACCTGGGCCACCATTACCAACAACCACTGGGTTCTCAACATAGTGTCTCAGGGATGCAGATTTTCTTTCCACACCCTTCCAACTCCAAAAGCGTTCCCAGATCTACCTCCAAACCAGTGAGCAGAGGTGCAAACGCAAGTCCTTTCCCTGCTCTCTATGAGGGCAGTAGAGCATGTTCCTGCAGAACAGAAAGGCCACAGTTTCTGCTCCAGACTTTTTCTGGTACCAGAAAAGAGGGCACCTGGTGCCCCATCCTCAATCTATCCATTCTAAACAACTTCCTGGTGATCCCAAAATTCAAAATGCTCACCCTCCAGCAGCTGCTACCCATGCTCTCCAAGAATGCTTGGTTAGCCTCCCTAAACCTAAAAGAGGACTACCTCCACATTTCTTTCGGGGAATCATGCAAGAAATATCTTAGTTTCAGGGCAGGATCTCAGCACTTTCAATTCTCTGCACTTCCCTTTGGCTTATCTACTGCTCCCAGTGTTTTCACAGAATGCCTGGCTCCGGCCATTGCCTTTTGCAGACAAAGGAATATCCAGATTTACCCATACTTAGACAACTGCCTAATTCAGGCGGACAGCCAGGAAAAGCTGCTCAAGCACCTGGTCTTTATGAAGTTCCCTACTAACCTCCCTAGGGTACACAATCAACAAAAATAAATCCAAACACGTCCCACCCAAAGGATTATATTCCTGGGAGCAAGCCTGGACACAGCATCCCAGATGGCATTCCTTACACCAGAAAAGCAAACTTTCCTGACAGCTTACTTCACTCAACTAGCCACCAGACCCCAGCTATCTGCAAGGAAAATCCTGCAAGCTCTGGGGTTCATGGCTTCTTACATTCTACTCATTCCATATGCCAGACTGCATATGAGGAAATTTCAATGGTATGTAAAAAGCCAGAGTTAAGTGCATTTGTCTTAAAACCAAAAAGACATCATCAGAACAGTGTGTGTAGAAACTAAGAATGCTTAAATACCCTCTTGTAGGTCTCCGCCCACTCAAGTATTGCATTAGTAATGGAATGAACAGTCCACGTCTAACAAACAAATAAGAAAAATGGCAGCTGTTGCAAGACAAATGCGACACTTAGTTGGCAAATACTTTATAAATGAAAAACATCAAGTCCAGTACACAAATCAAAGCAACGTCCTTCCAAGGCAAGCAATAAAACCACAGTATATTGTTAAATGAAAAACATTGATTTTAATTTTAACAAAGAAGATATATGATGATGATATTAAAAACATTATTTCTAAATATTGGAAAATTTTTGATGTTGACTCAGAACTATCAGGGAAACTTGGTAATGATCCAACAGTGGTTTATAAAAGGGATATTTCCTTCAAGGGACTATTGAAAGGTTTAAATCTGGTACCCATAATGGTGGTACTTTTAAGTGTGGGAGGTGTGCCCAATGTCCCTATGTTATGGATAGAGAAAAAAATTAAGTTTAAACATTTTGGGTTTATTACCAGTATGAAAAAGATGTACTGTTATAGTAAAGGGGTTGTCTATTTGGCTTTGTGCAGATTTTGTGCAAGTTTCTATGTAGGTAAAACTAAGAATGCCCTAAGGACCAGAATATATCAGCATCTATATGATATCAAAAACAAAAATGAAAAGAATGCACTATACAAGCATTTGCTTGCTGGACCTACCCATTCTTTCCTATTTTTTATTTTGGAGCAGGTGGACTTGGGACCCAGGGGGGGAACCTGTGAATGAATATCTGGAGTTTTTAGAACTCAAATGGCAAATTAGGTTAGATGCATACCATACCCCTGGGTTAAATGACAGAATTTCTGTATCTTCTTTGTTAAAATTAAAATCAATGTTTTTCATTTAACAATATATATTGTTAATAAATGTTTTTAACTGCGGTGGTGGTGCTGCGGTAGCGTTGTCGCCTCATAGCAAGATGTTGTCCCATTCGATTCTCAGCTAGAGCATCTTCTGTGTGGAGGCATATGTGAATGGGGCATGCCTTCGTTGAAGGTTGTGCATCAGGGCTGGTAACCCGGTACATAAAAATCCACTACCAATCATTAGTGGACCGGAGTTCCGCTGTGGCGACCCCTAACTGGAAAAAAGCCGAAAGACACAAACATTGTTAATGAATGTTTTTAAGAATAATTTTTTGTATGGATTTATGAGAATGTTTTTTTACTTGGTTTACAATAAGGTTTTGTAATGTATTTTTAATTAAGGGAAATGACATCAGTGAATATGTGATTGGTTAAGCATTTTATTTAAACAGGTTCTAATTGCAGTATTTGTATTCTGAAGAAGTCATTTACCAGATGAAAGCGCTTAATACTGTTGTATACTGTGGTTTTATTGCTTGCCTTGGAAGGACGTTGCTTTGATTTTTGTACTGGACTTGGTGTTTTTCATTTATAAAGTTTTTGCCAACTAAGTGTTGCCTTTGTCTTGCAACAGCTGCCACTTTTCTTATTAGTAATGGAATCCATTTCTAAAAGGCCCAGGTTGTAATTCAAGCTCTAGAAAACCATGTTGCAAATGTAATACACAGCAAATATAAAATACTGATATAACAGATGGGGAAAAAACATTGTGTTAAACACAATCAAACAATGCATGCCCTTCTTTTAAGTTCACTTGTAATGGATATATTGTCATTTAACCCTGGGAAGGCTGTGGCATCAATTCTTAGTTGCCAAAGCATCTCTCGATGAACTAAAAAGTTTTACCAGTCTTCTGAATAAATAGTAGACCACACCTGTTCCAGAACTAGGAACTGGAATGTTTTAAAACCACTACATTGAGTTGCATGATGTGCCAGGACGCTTTTGTTATCAGATTTTTGCAGACTATATAGGTGTTGATATAGAATGCGTGACATTGTATACAGTGTGACAGGTAAACCATACATTCAGAACCACAACGAAACTTTCTACCCTTGGAATGTTTTCCAATGTTGTCTTATAAATCACCAGTGTAATTACTGTTAACGTATGCTCATTGATTGCATCTGCCACAAGGTCTAGTCGTGGGAAAAGACCTTTGAATGTTAAGGTGGCAATTTTCCAACAGGCTCTTAATATTGTGTTTCCTTTTATATATACATCCAGGGTTATTAAAAATAAGCCTTTTGGTGGTCTCGTCACATTGAAAAACTGACCAGTATTTTCGAACTATGTTATCAATGTCCTTGACGTCAAGTGAATAATGAATAACCATATTGTTGGAAAAATTGGATCTCACATTAACAGGAGGTGTGTCTTTGTTGTTAAGGTGTAGCCCATATTTAAGAATAGATCCATATTTTCCATTTCTTTCAGACCAAATATCTCTTTTTATGGTCTCGAGAGGCTCTGTAGGGTATCCTCCGGCCTGAAACATCTCATATAATGAGGTGAACTCTTTTTGACAATGTTCATCATTAGATGTCATTCTGGAAAATTGGCTCTTGACAATTACTCTCTTTTTGTGATACAGATGGCAGCTAGTAAAAAATAAATAAGTATTGCAAAAAGTTGGTTTCTTGTATAAACCTGAGGATAGTCCAGTTTCAGGAGACCACCATATATTGATATCAAGGTAGTTAATCTCTTTCCAGCCCAGTTTATAGGTGAATTAAAAAAAAAACTGGTGCTGTTTTCCATGAAGTCAAAGAAGGTCGTAAATTCTCTAAGAAGAGTATTTAAGTTGCAATCTCTTATGGTGAGCCAGCCCTATCTCATTTTCCTCAGTGACAGGAATTATTTGAGAACTAATCATTCTTCTATGCCTAAAGGTAGTATTGGAGTTTATTTTAATCCAAACTGTCTATATTCCCATTTTTTCTTTCCAAAAACTAAAGATGAGGGGGAAGGATGCTCAGTACCTTGTATGTCCTCAGACAACTAAATATTTCAGATCCTTGCATCAGTTGTTCATTTCTTGTGAGGGTAAAAAGAAGGGACAACCAGTGTTAAAACAGACCATTTCCTAATGGTTGTATTCTTAGCACAACAAAACTATTCCAGGCAAGGTCAAGGAATGGCTTCTACCAGAGCCTCAGCTTCATCTGTAATGTTTTGGAAAGGGTTGGATTCGATAAGTATTCTAGAACCAGTAACTTGGTCTTGTACACATACATTTACAAAGCATTACAAGCATGATTCCTTCTCTAGGTCTAGATCAGGCTTTGCTAGGACCATTCTCCAGGGGCTTCTAGACCATTCCACCTCCCTGATGTAGTTAGCTAGGTTAATCTATCCATATAGCTAAGGTTACTGTAGCAGTGACCAGTATGACAAGTATAATACAGTTGTATAAATAAACTTACCATAACCCATAGCCATCCTCTCTCCTCTAGCTAAAATCTTAGAAAAATGCATTCACTCCCGACTCCTCATCCACCTCCTCAATCACAACCTCCTCTCCCCCACTCAACATGGCTTTAGGCCAAAACATAGTACCAGCACTGCCCTACTGTCCTTTACAAACAAAATCCAAGGTCTCATAAATGAAGGCCAAATTGTCTCCTCCATATTCTTTGACATGTCAAAAGCCTTTGACACCATTTCCAACCAAATCCTACTAAACAAGTTATTATCCCATGGCTTCAACACATCTGCTCAGTCCTGGTTCCATAGTTATCTCTCTAACCATCAGCAAGCCACCAAATGGAAAAACACTCTGTCCACCCTTCATCCCATCACTGTAGACATTCGCCAAGCATCCATACTTGGCCCCCTAATATTTACAATTTTTACTAACAACCTCAGCTCTGCAACCCAACTAGCCTCCATAGTCCAGTATGCCGATGACTCCACATTTATCTGCTTAACCCCTCCCCCCAGGATCTACAAACAAAAATGTGAAAATCTTTCCAGGATATAGAAAATGACTTCACTAACCATCAACTCATACTAAACCCTAACAAAACCAAGCTAATTTTTTCAATTATAACAAACCCAAAACATGTCAGTCCCCACTTTCAATCATTTCCACAAACAGAACCAAAATAGAACCCACTAACCAAACCAAACTTCTAGGTGTCACAACCGACAAAAACCTTAGGTTCTATAGCCACATCTCCCTCACCATCAAAAAAGTCCACTCCAAACTAGGCACCCTATATAAATTCAAACCTTACCTTACAAAAAGTACCATACTAGCCACTGCCCACACACAACTACTTTCCACCCTCCTGTATGGCTCCCAAGTATTTACAAACATATGTAAATCAGACCTAAATAATCTATAATCTTGCTACAACAAAATTGCCAAATTTGCTACAGGCCACCCATACAGAAACCATCACTGCTCAGTACTCTCACAACTCAAATGGTTAGGAACTCCCAAACCTTCTAACATTAAACCAACTGTCCATAGCCCACAAAATAATTCACCAACCAAATGACTGCCCAGTACTCACTAGCCTAATCTAACCCAACATAAATCCTAGATCACTTAAATCCTCTAACAAACTAATGTTAAGGGTTACTCAACTCCACAACACACAAGGCTCTGCCCTCTACTCATAAAATTGCCAAACTCTAGAACACACTTCCTCAGCCTATAGCTAAAACACCCCGCATTCATGAGTTTAAACACCTCCTTAGGGAACATCTAACAAATCACTGGCTCTGCTCCTGCCTAGTCCACCTACCACTCCCTCCCCACCTACCTAAACTAGCCCATACCCACTGCTACAGTTATTATCTGCTGAAGGCTAACTTGGTCCAACATTCTCTTTCAATTAGCTATGTAAACACAAATACTCCATGGTCTTACAACTGTTTTGGAGACTGCATTTCCTTATCTTGACAAACTATATCACACTGTTTTTACTATTAATTCATGCTGTCACTTCATCTCACTGTAGTAATTTTTGTTAATTTTGTTAATTACTATAATCAGTCTAGCCTACTATACTGGATGTACATTGTAAATATTAATATTTTTCAGTTTGCTTGTTCCGTGTTTCTTATTTGCCTCTATGATATGTAAGGAGCTTTTCTTTCTGGGCTTCTGCTGAAAATGGGCCTTGTGCCCAGTAGGACATTACCTGGTAAACAAATGAAAAAAATAAATAAATAAACAACGGTAGATGTTAGAATAATCACTGCTGCAGTAGCCACTCCCTTCCTCCATCCCCCTTGTTTTTAGTGTGAGGTTTAGGACAGGGTGAGATTATTTCTTGTTGTTCCTAGCATTGTCCTTCAGGGCTAATCCTCTCACTGTGTTGGCAGCAAAACCCTGAAGAACTTGGCACCCAAAACTTTTAGTCAGCTCAGCTTGAAACTGTCCAGTGGTCTGAATATGTGGAAGCTGCTCTGAAGCTTTGGAAGCTGGCTGGCTGTTATATCCTTGACAGGATATAATCCAAATAGCTAGGACCACTGCAGCAGTGATCATTCCAACATCTATTGATATGGTAACTTTATACGTACAAAGCTGTACTTTGTAATAATAATAATAATAATAATAATAATAATAATAATAATAATAATAATAATAAAGAAGTATGGCTAGTTCAAATCTAAGGTGAGTTCACATGTCATAAAAAACAGTCACTTCACACCTGTTCTGTTCATATATCAGAAGCACACAAAAGTTGTGTTCTTTCCCGTGATAAGACTCCTGACATTACGTCACAAGGGATTAAAATTATATAATAAAAGAAGACTAATTGTAAAACAAAAGAAAAATACTTGAAGCCTGGTTTTAAAACTGCTCATTAAGACCAATTATTGATTAAAACAGTTACTTTAAAAAATGAGCTAAACAAATATTAAGCTTGGTTTGGTCCAAAAATGAGACAAGTTTTAAATACAAATGTCTTATCTTTTTAATTGTACACTAATTATTAATTAGAAAGTAAATTTACAAAGCTTACAAGTCTAAATGGATGTAGAAGAAAATATTCAGCAAAACACAGCACCTGAACATAAGTCAACACTTGTAAATGTCTATAAATTAAAAATCTGGAATTCAGTATGTTTTTAAATTATTAATTAAGTGTTTTTTTTATTTTATTTTATTTATTAACCAGATAGATGAACTGGTATAAAATCTCTCTTCATCAGTGGATTAGGCAGCTAGAAACAGTACTTGCATACTAGTAAATGTCTGGAAATGTAAAATAATTTATTTATTAAAAACTGTTCAGCTGGAATGTCCAGCTTGGAAGTGCCATTATCTGAAATGTCCAGCTGGGAAGTGCCATTAACAGCAGTGTTCTAGGGACAGAAGATATTCCAAACGGCAGCACAGAGACATATAAAGAACGATAATTATATTCACAAAGCAAGAAGCCAATGTCACTAAGTCATTTAAGAACAAGCTGAGATTTGGCTTAATGTTATTCTTTTTTTTACTAATGTATACTATCACAACATATGTCCAGACACATTCAGAAAAAAATCTAAATAAACAAAAATGTAAAATAAATAAACGAACGTTCACATGTGTAGTGACAGATAAATCTGCACAACCCCACTAGATATTGTGTGAGGAAGCAAACGGATGAGGCACAGCATAGGTGCCATGAGAAAAAGTTATTAAATCTAATAATGGTGAGATTCAGTGTCCAGTGAGGAGACATTTGATAGCAGAATTTAATCTCTAGGTAACATAATGCGTCTGCATATCCAGCCCATCTGTTGATAATGTTTTAGCACGGTCTTAACATGTTTCCTATGGGGAAAACATCTGCCACTGTCTTTCAGCCCCTTCCACAGTTTGCTGACAGGAGTAGCAAATCCTGAGTGCCCAAACCTCCTGTAAGATGTGTATACATACTAGCTGTCTCACAGATGGTCTGAGCTCTTGAGGGGGGTATATCCATATGATGATGTTAGCCAGTGATAAGCATCTGGAAGGTTCAAGAGTTTGAGTAATGGGCAATTTGGTGACAGCTAAGAGATGATTGAATTTCAAACATATGTGCTCTGACATGGAGACCACCAAGTGAGTCTTGACTTTCTGTTATATGTCTGTTTAAGCTTGGATTTTAGAGGGAAGGTGACTCCTGTTAAGTTATGAGATGGATAAATGAGGGGAAAAACTGAGCTAGTTATAGTGACACTTAAAGTGACTGTCAGAAATGCTTTGGCCTTGGAATGTTTGCTAAGTTTTACATTGGTTTTGATATGGTATGTTTTTTTTAACATTAGTTGCCCTTCGGCTTGTTATCAGGAGTAAACTCAAGGAGTATGTACATAACACTTTTTCAAAGACTGCAGAGTTTCAGAGACTAGTGCTAAACTCACTTTCTTCACCTTTCTCCAGCTTTGCAAGGTGGTAGTACAGCCATGTCCTGAGCCTTCTAGTGTTTGTTACTACACACAGGTAGCAGGTATGTACTTTAACTTTACTATTGCTATGCTGCACCTTTACAGGTTACTAATACAATACAGTGCACAGGTGATATCTGTGTAAGTAGCCTCCTGGTACTTGTTGTAGCAGGTGTGTGCTGTAACATTACTGTCCCCATGCTGCACCTTTACAGGGTACTAATACAATACCATAAACAGGTGATATCTGTGTACATAGCCTTTGGGTACTTGTTGTAGCAGGTGTGTGCTGTAAAATTACTGTCACCATGCTGCACCTTTACAGGGTACTAATACAATACCATAAACAGGTGATATCTGTGTACATAGCCTTTGGGTACTTGTTGTAGCAGGTGTGTGCTGTAACATTACTGTCACCATGCTGCACCTTTACAGGGTACTAATACAATGCCATAAACAGGTGATATCTGTGTAAGTAGCCTCCTGGTACTTGTTGTAGCAGGTGTGTGCTGTAACATTACTGTCACCATGCTGCACCTTTACAGGGTACTAATACAATACCATAAACAGGTGATATCTGTGTACATAGCCTTTGGGTACTTGTTGTAGCAGGTGTGTGCTGTAACATTACTGTCACCATGCTGCACCTTTACAGGGTACTAATTCAATACCATAAACAGGTGATATCTGTGTAATTAGCCTCCTGGTACTTGTTGTAGCAGGTGTGTGCTGTAACATTACTGTCACCATGCTGCACCTTTACAGGGTACTAATACAATACCATAAACAGGTGATATCTGTGTACATAGCCTTTGGGTACTTGTTGTAGCAGGTGTGTGCTGTAACATTACTGTCACCATGCTGCACCTTTACAGGGTACTAATACAATACCATAAACAGGTGATATCTGTGTACATAGCCTTTGGGTACTTGTTGTAGCAGGTGTGTGCTGTAACATTACTGTCACCATGCTGCACTTTTACAGGGCACTAATACAATACCATAAACAGGTGATATCTGTGTACATAGCCTTTGGGTACTTGTTGTAGCAGGTGTGTGCTGTAACATTACTGTCACCATGCTGCACCTTTACAGGGTACTAATACAATACCATAAACAGGTGATATCTGTGTACATAGCCTTTGGGTACTTGTTGTAGCAGGTGTGTGTTGTAAAATTACTGTCCCCATGCTGCACCTTTACAAGTTACTAATGCAGTGCTGTGCATAGGTTATACCCATGTGTTAAGCCTTCTGGTGTGTGTTACTACACATAGGTTCAGGTGTGTGCTTTAACATTACTGTAATGCAATACAGTGCATAGGTGGTATCTGTGTGCTTAGCCAGCTGGTACTTGTAACTGCATATAGGTAGGAGATGTGTTCTGTAACATTACTGTCACCATTATGCACCTTTACAGGTTATTAATACAGCAGAGTACATAGGTAATATCGTTGTGCTGAGCCTGCTGGTACTTGTTACTGCACATAGGTAGGAGTTGTGTATTTAAACATTACTGTGTACATTCTGCACCTCTGGGTGAGTTACCATACAGTGCAGTGCATAGGTTTCAGCTGTGTGCAGAGCCTGCTGGTGCTTGTTACTGCACATAGGTAGCATGTCTGTTCTGTAACATTACTTTCGCCTTTCTGCACCTTCACAGGTTATTACTTTCGCCTTTCTGCACCTTCACAGGTTATTAATGTAATACAGTGCGTAGGTGATATGTGCGCAGAACCTTGTGGTACTTGCTACTGCACATAGGTAGCAGGTGTGTGGTGTAACATTACTCTCATCGTTCCACACCTTTACTGGTTACTAATACAAAACAGTGTACAAGTGATATCTGTGTGCTGAGACTTATGGTACTCATTACTGCTCACAGATAGCAGGTGTATGATACAATATTACTGTCACCCTTCTGTGCCTTTACAGGTTATTAATAGAATCCAGTGCATAGGTGATATCTGTGTGCTGAACAAAATCTGAGGGTAATGCTTCTCAATGCTAGAAGTCTAAACCTCAAAATGCACTCACTCGAGGCACTCCTTAAAATGGAGAACATCGACATCTGTGCAGTGACAGAGACCTGGTTTAAAGCTCCAGAGAACACCCCTGCATTATCAGGCTATAATTCATACCACACCTTTCAGCCACCTAACCCGGAATGAAGCACTAAAGAGGGAGGCGTGTCCATATTCATTAAGGATATCCACACCTCCAGGCTAGTTGCACAGCATAATGCATCCGAGATTATCCAAGTGCAACTAACTCTGGGCAAGACCGCAATCCAAATTGTAGCTTGCTACAGACCCCCCCACCATACCCCAGGATTCCCACTCCTCATTTCTTGATACACTGGAAAGTATTAGGGTACAACCCAACGCCCTAATAATGGGTGATTTCAACTATCCCACCATTAACTGGGAAAACTACTCATGTACCAACACTTTTGCTCAACGTTTTCTGGAATTCATAAATTCCAATACCTTGGATCAACTTATTTACACCCCCACCAGGGGCAGCAATATCCTAGACCTGGTCATTACCAACATGGGCAACCAATTCTTTGTTGGTCAGATCCAACCACAAGCTAATCACCCTAGACATCCACATCCCGCCCCTACCCCCAATTAGGGAAACCACCGTAAAAAATTTCTCCAAAGCCAGCTTCACACTTCTTAAGACAGAAGTGGCAAACTTCATGACACCCATGCAGATGGACAATAGCGGTACGACTGCTGAATCCTACACAAATGCACTTTATAAACACTTACACGAGTGCATGGATCATGCTATCCCTAATAGAACCAAGATGCTATCCTCCAAAAAAAGGAAGCCAATCTGGTGGTCCTCTGCCATAAACAAACTCTACAACAGAAGAAAGAAACTGTTGCAAAAAAAGAGTAAAATCCGATGACTGGAGGAACTCCCTGGTCAACCTCAGTAAGAAGCTGAGATCCCTCATAAAATTCTCCAAAGCTAGTTATGAAAACAAAATTGCCACTGACTCTAAATGCAACCACAAAGCATTCTATAGCTATATCAAGAATCTCAATGGCAACACTCAGATCTGCTCTGAGTTACAGCACAATGGCACTAAATATACAGAACCAACTGATATTGCCAACATCCTGGCAGGTTCAGTGCTAACTTTACCCCCTCTCACCCCCTAGAGGGCCCATGTCTATACCGGAAGAATGCAAAGTTCCTGTAATCACGGCTGCATAGGTAAAAACACACTCTCCAAAGCCAAGAACACAGCATCCATGGGACCTGACAATATCCCAGGCTGTATTCTACATGAACTACAGAATGAACTGGCACCCTACCTAAGTACCATGTTCAATCATAGCCTCACCTCAGGCTTTGTGCCTACTGAATGGTGCACCGCAATGGTTATCCCACTCCACAAAGGGGGAGCTACGACGGACCCCAGGAACTACCGCCCCATTAGCCTGACGAGCCTGGTCTGCAAGGCCATGGAACATATCATCATGAAACTTATAAACAAAGACATTGGTAATCTCCAAACTCTGGATCCTACCCAGTTTGGGTTTGTAAAAGGCAGATCATGTCTCCTAAACCTGATTGACTTCTTTGAAGCAGTCACCAAAGCCATAGATGAGGGTAAGGTGGCTCACACAGCTTATCTAGATCTCGTCAAGGCTTTCAACACCATCCCCTACTCTGGAATTATAGATAAGCTCACTAAATTAGGTATAAATCCCTACATCACAAGATGGGTTGCCAACTGGCTCATGGACAGAACCCACACTGTGAAAGTAGCAGGCTCCAAATCCGACTTCAGACCAGTGACAAGTGGAGTACCACAGGGTTCAGTCCTGGGTCCTCTTCTGTTTGGTATCTACTTCTCTGAAGTACAGGCTAACACAGAAGGTCTTTGGCTAGCACAGTTTGCAGATGACTCCAAACTAGGAGCCATAATCGAAACACTTAACGATGTGGACATACTACAAAAGGGCCTCACTGAGACAGATGCCTGAAGTCAAAGCCTTGGCCTGAAGCTCAGTGCCAAAAAGTGTATTGTCACCCCCTTTGGTAAAAAGTCTGTACCCATGAACTGACACATAAGTGGTAGTCTACTTAATGCCAAAAGTGTGAAAAGAGACCTTGGGACACAGGTGGACAGTAGTCGCTCCTTTGATAATCACATTGCCACAGTGGTCAGGAAATCCTTCTACGTGGCTCACTTCATCACAAAAGGTTTCTCATCCAGAAAAGAAGAGATCATTGTTCCCCTCTACTCATCACTCATTAGACCCATTATAGAGTACAACACCCCTTTTGGTATGTACCTCACAAGACATCTACAACAACTGGAAAGGCTACAGAAATACCTCACAAAGAGGATTACTGGCCTCAAACAGATGCCCTACGCAGACTGTCTGAAAAAACTCCAGCTTTACTCCGTCGCATATCACCTACTCAGAGGCAATCTCTGCCTAACATACAAAGCTATGTCAAACCCAGAGCTGTTGGACATGCTCCACTGAAATAAATCCCAATCCCTCCAAGCTACATGCTCTAGGGACCTAAACCTTGTCACCACAATAAACAGAACATGCTGGAGGGATAGATTCCTGTCCCAGAGACTTCCCATACTCTGGAACAGACTATCTATCTATGTCAAACAGAGCTCCTCATTAGCACTCTTCAAGAAAAATCTTGATGATTGGATGGGAAATAGGAAATGTACACCAGGGCTGACTTCTGTGGCTCTGCTCAACAGGGGCACAGGAAAATAATTTTCTTGGGTGGTGAAAGCCAGGGTACCTTTTTGGCTAGGCTTATATAGGCCCTAGGGCTAATAGCCTAGTACCTACCTATGAATCTGAGGCTTCTGGTGTTTGTTACTTCACATAGGTAACAGGTGAGTGATGTAACATTACTGTCACCCTTCTGTAACTTTACAGGTTATTAATAGAATCCAGTGCATACGTGATATCTGTGTGCTGAGGCTTCTGGTGTTTGTTACTGCACACAGATAGCAGGTGTATGATATAATATTACTTTCACCCTTCTGTGCCTTTGCAGGTTATTAATACAATACAGTGAATATGTGATATCTTTGTGCTGAGGCTTCTGGTAGGTGTTATTGCACACAGGTAGCGGGTGTGTGTTGTAACATTAATGTCACATTGTTTAAGGGTTACTAATACAATGCAGTGCATAAATGATGTGTGTGCCAAGCCTTTATATACTTGCTACCCCCACATACTTTGGTTCTGTGGTGTTATAATACTCTCACTGTTTTCCTACTTTCAGGTTATTAGTGCATTACAGTGCATAGATGCCCATGGTAAACTGTGCCTTCATTTAATTGGTAGTCTACATATGTGCCATAGGATCATAGGAAGTTGCTAGATTGTTGGCCCTGAGGCCCTTATAAGCCTATCCAAGAGTTTAGCCCATGTTTAACAGGTCAGCACCCAAAGCCTCTGTCTAGCAAGGACATAGGTGGAATCCCAGGGATGTATTTTCTATTTCCCATCCAGTTATCCAGGTTGCACTTGAAAAGGGATAATGAGGTACTCTGCTTGACAGGGAGAGGAAGTGTATTCCACAGATGGTGGAGTCTCTGGGACACAAATCTGTCCACCAACAAGTCGTATTGAAGTCACAGACCAGGTTGAGGTTGCGTGTGTGGGTTACTTGACTGGAGCTTGACTTGCAGATATGCAGCAGTCCCATCAAGGCTGGGTCTGAGATTGCTTTTTATGCCAGGCAGAGGTCAACTCTGAAGAGTCTGTATGAAACTGACTAGAGGGACATGGCTTTTAGCATATCTGTGCAGGGTAGATGTTTGAAGCCCTGGATTCTTCTGGTGAGGAACCTCTGTGGTCTCTCTAGCTGCTGCATGTGTTTTGCAAGGTACATGCCGAGGGGGGTGTTGTACACAATAATTGGCCTTATAAGGGAAGAATACAGGGATGTTATGGCCTTTGTATCTATTGTCCCTGGATGAGATACCCTTACTTATGAGGTGCGCCATATAAAAAGCTTTCCTTACAATGGAAGCAACATGGTGGTCAAAAGTCAGGTTGCTGTCAATATGGGTGCCCAAATCCCTCATGACTGATTGTGTGCTTAGGATGTTATTATTAATGCAGTAATATGTGAGGACATCACTCTCATAGAATAATAAGTCCACAGTAGTAGAAATGCTTGATTTATTATACAAGATTAAAGCTTTCGGGAAACACCCTTCCTCAGTTATCATTACAATTCATTTAAAAGTACAATACATGTTATACCCTTTATTGCACAGTAGCACATAACACAGCCAGCCAATAAAATATCATATCCAATTAGCAGTCATTAATCAAGTAAAACATTGCATTACTTACAATAAAAGAAATATGCAAACATTTTAAAGACATACTCCCATGTCATTTATATTTGCTTCTCCACTAAATATGGTTTTATAGTTATCATATTATTTTAACCGAGAAACTTGTCAGCATCTAATCTAGTAATCCACCCATATTCAGCAATGTTTAGTGTATTATTTATGTGCCCTCCTCTTATATTCCTTTGAATAACTTCCAGTACCTTAAATTTAAAGGCATGTGTATTGCCATATTCATTTATATGTCTAGACAGAGCATCTGTTAGTACATTTCTCCTTATATCTGACTTGTGCTCTTTTATTCGATCTTTCAGTCGTCTTGAGCACTTTCCAACATAAAAAACATGTGCATCTCACACATGTACCCAGGTATACCACTAAAGGTGTATTGCATGCTGCTTGATGTCTTATATTAAACTTATATTTAGTTATTGGGTGTTCAAATGCTGACAAGTTACAAATACTACTGCAACAGCTACAGTTGTATCAAAGTACAGTGCCATATCTATCACTAGGAGGTGTTGCAGTATTAACCTTAAAGTCTTTATAACATAGTTGGCTTCTTAAATTTATACTATTCCTATAGGTAAAATATGGCTTGTCTCCCAAAATATGTAATAATTCTGGCATAAATGTTAATATCCGCCAGTTTCTTCTAATAATTTTCTCTGCATCCACAATCATTCTATTAAATGTTGTTATATAATGTATTTTAGGGTGTATATATGTGGTATACCTCACAGGTGAACTTTCTATCACTATATCACTAAAATATGGAGGAGCAACTATCATTCTATTATTAAAAATTTCCATCATGATTCCAGATACCATTTCCTTTTTATATCCTCTGTTCATAAAATCATCCATCAACTGTATCATTTGTTCTGCACATTTATCATTTTCTGTATTTAATCTATTTATTCGTAAAAATTGTGCCTTTAATATCCCATGAAAAACGTGCTTAGCATGCATGCTGTTAGCATGTGTATATTTATTCACTTGAATTTCCTTATTATGCACATTTATTATGGGTCTGCTGCTTGAGGTGGCTTCCCCTATTTTGATTAGGTAGGTTCTATCAGTGATCCAGTTTGATACCATCTGATAACATATGGATTGATATCTAGTTAAAAGAGATTATCTACTATGTCCAAGTGAGGAATAGTGTCGAAGGCCTTGGCCAGATCAAGGTAGGTGACCAGGTAGATCAAGGTTGGTGACCAGGTTTAACACACATGACCTCCCCTTGACAAAGCCAAACTGTGTGGAGTCAAGTGTTTGGAGACTGCCAGTGTCCCCATTAATGAAGTCCATGATAATCCATTCCATGGCCTTGCAGATCAGGCTAGTTAGGCTGATGGGTCCATAATTTCCCAGATCGGTGGATGCTCCACCTTTGTGTAAAGGGATGACAGTGGCTGTCCTCCACTCAGCTGGGACAACGCCAGTGCTCAAGCTTTGGTTGAATAGGGTGCCTAATGGTGCTGCAAGTTCATGTAGGATGCAGCTTGGGATTTTATCGGGTCCCATGGAGGTTGTATTTTTTGCCTTTGAGGCAGCAGTTATGACCTGTTCCCTAGAGATAATGGGAGGGAAGCAGGTACTAGGGATGTCCTGATTTACTCATGGGGGTCAGAGGGGTGAAGTTTTCACTGAATCTGTCAGCCAGTAGGTTGGCTATATCTACAGCAATTGTGTATGTGGTATCCTTGACCACCAATTCTGAACAGATCTGGGTGCTTCCTTTGAGACTGCGAACATATGTGAAGAAGGCCTTATGATTGTCTCTAGTAAATTTGGCCAATTTGGACTCAAAGTTTGCTTTGGAGGATTTCACTAGTGCTCTTATTTGCTTGTTCAGGCTAAGGAAAGATTGCTTCCAATTGGGCACCTGTGCCTTCTTGGTCCTGGACAGCAGTTTGTTTCCTTTTGTTATATACAGTAGTTTGCTTATTGCAGATGTCCACCAGACAGGTTTACTCTTCCTTGCAGAGGATGATTTTGGCCTGATCAGTATTCCTGATTCCATGCATCTGTATAAGTGCTTGTATAGTACTTTGGTGTAAATTTGGACATTGATGCCAGTTCCAACAAAGGGGGAGAGGGCTGTAAAGCTGTTTATACCATCCCTCAGGAGGTTGTAATCAGTGTTGGAGAAGTGTTTTTGTTTGACCCTTTATGGTCATATCTCACCAGGGAGGATGATACTGTAGGGGTGCTGCAGTGGCTATTCATGTTGGTTAATACCAAGTCCAAGATATTATCACCTCTTGTGAGGGTGTTGACTAGCTGCTCCAAGGCATTTGCATTGACAAAATCAAGGAATCTCTTGGCATTTGCATTCTGGCATGAATAGTTTTTCCAATCTATGGTTGGGTAGTTGAAGTCGTCCAGGATCAGGATAAAGGGTTGAATCCTGATAGATTCAAAGAGGTCCAGATAGGTAGAGTGGGCATCCTGAGTCAAATTTGGGGGCCTGTAGCTAGCTATGATTTGAATAGGGATCTTGTCAATGGTTAACTGCACCTGAAGTGTCTCCTGTGAGTCATACTGTTGACCAGACTGGAGGTCTTTGTGTCCTTAACAAACATTGAAACTCCACCTCCTTTGGCTTTGCTGCCCACAGTTTGGGGTCTGAATGTATCATAGGATGAGTAACCAGGTAAGGCTGGGGCACTCTCCACAGCTTTGAATCAGGTTTCTGTGACTGCAGAAATGTCAGTATCTTCCAAGGTTAAAAATGTAGTTTCATGTTTAGACTCCTAGTGTTTAGCAGCATAACCCTTAATTTGAATTTTGTTGAAATTTTTATGTTGGTTTTATTGACCTCAGGACTTTTCCTAAAAATGTCACTATGGGGGAGGCAAGGGCCTTTACCAGAATCCCTGAAGCCCAAGTGAGACAGATGCAGACATCTCTAGCAAAGCATTGTGGTCTGTCAATCATATCTTCACAGGCTGTCAGGTACTGGATCCCCTGGAATGACACCAGAAACTAAGCCAGTTGTTAAAGTCAATCATTTTCTGTTTGTATTAAGGCACCATTCTAGATGACGGTAGAATGCTGCTTAAGGCTAGGGACATACCTGCCTGGGACACACATTCAGTGAGCTCAATCATGTCTCTCTTCATATAGTCCAGGGAGGTACGTCTCATGTCGTTCACCTCAACATGGACTATGATAGAGTCATAACAGTACCTGTTGTTGAGAGACTTGAGTGCGTGTGTGATATGGCAGATTCTGGCACCTGACAGACAACTAACTATGACTTTTTCCTTATCCAGCCTGGTGAGAGGCACATCTGTGTGTCTCACAATGGAGTCTCCTATGACTAATATGTTGGGTTTATGGTTAGGCCTTTGTGGTTTGCGAGATGCAGGCATGTGGACTATGAGTGGTATGTGGTGTGGAGGGTTGTGGAGTTCACACGTGTTTTTGCCTCTGAGGTCGTGTTTGTTTGGGTATGTTTTTGTTGAGAACCTCCAAATATGTGGATGTGTGTTGTGTAGTTGATGGTGGTGTTTGAGGTGTAGTGTTTGTGTTGATAACTTTCTCATTACCAGATATACTGGCTTGTGAGGGAAACAGCATAGACTCTGGGTTCTTAATGTAATTGCATCTCTCACAAATTGTGTTCCTAGGTGGTAATAGCAGATGGTTGTCCATGTACATGAGGCAGTTGCTACACTGTCTCAGGATGCCCATATTAACCAGGCTGGCAGGAGAAACCGTAGCAAATTGTCCATCCACATTTGTCAGGATATGAGGGAGAGAGGCCAGGGAGAACTAAGGGGGAGGCCTAAAGCCCAAGTGCTTAGACCAAAACTAAGAGGTTTAGAATAACACAATTTAAACAGGCTAAAACATGCAATAATAAATGCAGCAGAAACAATGCAATTGAACACTTTAGAGAACAAGTAGCTGAAAAAGATAGATAGATAGATGAATGTAACAGAGTAGTCAGAGGAAACACAAGTACTATAAAAACAACTGAAAATTTTTGAACGGGAGGGGAGAAAGGAGGAATGGAGGATAATTCAAGGTAAATAAGCTATAGGGGTTGGCCTTCCCAATTGTTCTTTCTGTATGAAGTAGAATGAGCTAATAAGATTGGAACGGGAGGTGTGTCCCAGATTGAATTTGTAGTAGGGGTGGGGAACTGCAAAGCTACCAAGTTTAAGAACAAGACAGCAATAGGTAGGGAGGGTGGGGAACTATGCTACAGCTACTAGCTACACAATTTTAGGCAGAAAACTACTACAGAAATGTTTTTCCCAGCAGGACAACGACAGTGAGATTCTAAATGAAAGTTTTTAAACAGAAAAAGGAGCAAGGAGACTCTAGAGAATGCTTTTAACTGCAAACAAATCATTTAGATGATTCCTTGGCAAGAAAAGCAGACCAACAAACTGATGCTTAACAAAAGGAGAACATTTCCAATTAATACCTTTCACACAGTGAACTGGCTAAAAAAGCTTTTTAGTGAGGCAGTAAAAAGTAGACAGCAGACAATAAAAAGTGCAATAAATGGTAAGAATAAGCAATAACTGGTATAAAATAAGTAAGAAAACAGGATACGTATTGTTTTATATCACAGATCAGAGTTGTGCCCCTCCTCCATTTAACTCATGTGCAATACCATAACTGAAACCTGTTTGAAGCCTTCCAGGTTACTAACGCAGTGGTGTGAAGGTGATAGTGGTGTACTGTGCCTTCATGTAATCACTACTCCACATATATGTCAGGTTCATGCTGTACCATTACTTATATGTGGAATCACTGTACATCATATATGGCATGTATGTGGTGTACCATTATTTACAACTTTTTCTAGCTTTTTAAGTTACTAATACAGTGCATAGGTTGTGTATAGTGTGCCTTCAGGTGAAACATATTACACACAGGTGGCCAGTATGTGCTGTTTCATTGCTATAGTGTGTCTTCAGGTAATAGGCACTGCACATAGGTGGCACATGTGTGCTGTAAAATTTCTAAAATCATTCTCCTCTATACACATTTTTAATACAGTGCATAGGTGGCAGCTACAAAGTGTGCATGCACAACCCTTAAGTTACCATCAGCATTACTAAAATGAACATGGCCACTGCTAATTACTTAATTGCAATGATTACAGAGTTATTGCCAACTACCACCACCCCTGTATGCCCTACATCCTCTGCCCCATACTTTACACCACATATGGTGGTATACAAGAAGGGTGCTATTTACAAAGGTTCAGCGTACTATGTCTCCACTTCTCAGCCAGCTTAACATATAATACATCTTAAGGAAGTTATTACACAGTGTTTGGAAGTAGCTCTGCATGATATTACTCACTCTGAACACTGTTCTACTCTTCACTCTGTACTACTACCCTATGTGTGTACCCATTGTTATCTTATACTGCTATGCACTCTATGGATGATATCACTACTAATCAATATATGCAGTATTCTGTTGCTCACTTTGGACACTAATTAAGTACCCACTGTACATAGCATACTGCTAACATCTCCATGTATTGTAATTCTGCTAGTCAGTCTGTGATTAAACTGCTATCCACTCTGTACGTTATTCTATTACACTGTACAGTTTTGCAGAAATCCTTTTTGCCCTATATTTTTGGCCACTGTGCACACTATACTGCTATTCGTTCTATACCTTGTACTACTGTGCACTATATGCAGTGTAGGACTAACCACTCTGTACACTATTCTTTTCCCTACTCCACATACTAAGCTGCTACTCATCCTGTGCCCTACATTACTGCCTACTTTGTGCATTAGTCTGTTATTCACACTGTGCACAGTTACATTAACCATTCTCTACACTGCACTACTACCCACTCTATGCACTACATTACTAACCACACTACATACTATGCTACTATTCAGTCTGTGTATTATACTGATGTCCACTCTGTACGTTATTCTATTACACTGTACAGTTTTGCAGAAATCATTTTTGCCCTATATTTTTGGCCACTGTGCACACTATACTGCTATTCGTTCTATACCTTGTACTACTGTGCACTATATGCAGTGTAGGACTAACCACTCTGTACACTATTCTTTTCCCTACTCACATACTAAGCTGCTACTCATCCTGTGCCCTACATTACTGCCTACTTTGTGCATTAGTCTGTTATTCACACTGTGCACAGTTACATTAACCATTCTGTACTCTGCACTACTACCCACTCTATGCACTATATTACTAACCACACTACATACTATGCTACTATTCAGTCTGTGTATTATACTGATGTCCACTCTTGCATTATTTTGTTACACTGTACAGTAATCATTTTATGCACTATATTACCGCCAGCCGTGTACACTATACTGATATCCATTCTTTCTCTTATTCTGCTGTGCACTATATGTAATGTTGTATTTATTCGTTTATTGAAATTTGTTGACCGAGAAAGTCCACTGGGCCAGGCAGAAACTCATTTTCAGTGGAGGTCTGGGAGAAAAGCTACAAATACAGTTATAACATATTATTATATAAAAGCATATTTACAAAGTATTGACAATGTACATATGGTAATTGCAACATTAAAGTAGTGATTCACAAAGCATTCATATCCAAAGTGTTTGTTTTTAAGTCATTCGGTTAAACAGTTACATAAGTAAACACAATTTTAAGCTACTTATGCAGCTTAAATGACTAAAAGTAGGATAAATTTGAGAAAAAGCAAAAGGTAGAGACCGTTAAGAGGTATAAGGAATTTTTGATGTACTTGTTGGAAGTTAGTTGGGAAATCAGCTTGTTTAAGGTGGCTTAAGCATGTGATCACAAGAGCAGATATGATTATTGAGGTAGTGGTACTTCATTGCAAATGTGAATTCTTTTATGGAATCTAGTTGAGTAATAGAGGGAGGCAGAGCATTCCAGAGTTTGGCAACAGTATATTAATAAAGGCTTTGTCCAACTCGTTTGTTGGGTTTTGATATGCTTAGGAGCAGTTTATTAGAAGACCTAAGATTTCAGGTTGGGGTATATCTTTGTAGCATAGTCTTAAGTGAAGGACAGTAATTTGGGTTATATAGCAATCTGTGGGTGAGAGTTAATTTGGTGTATTGTATGTAGTCGGGAAATTCAAACAAGCTTAATTTTTTATGGCTAGGCAGTGATGGTGCGAGTTGGCATGTCAGAGGCAAACTTTGCTATTTTGTAGTAGCATGATTGTAATTTGTTTATGAGAGATTTGTGTAGGTTAGTGAATATGGGGTTACCATAGAGGAGGGAAGGGAGGAGAAGACTGTTAACCAGCTTTAACTCAATGGACCTATCCAAATAAAATTTATGCCTATAAAGCTTACCTAGTTTAAAATAGGTCTTTTTAATTGTGTTGTGAATATGATTTTCAAAGGAGAGTTTATCATCAACTCTAATGTCCAGTAGTTTAGATATTTTTACTAGTTCAATTTCAGTATTGTTTTGTGAGAATATCTTAAAAGTCTTGAGTATGAGGTTTGGATGAGAGAAGTAAAAGCTTAGATTTTTTGGGATTAAGTAGAAATTGTGCCTCATTTAGCTAGGATTAGATAGATGTAAAGGCTTTTTGTGTTAACTTTAGGAGATCTGGCAAGTTGTTTGAAGAAATGATTGTAGTAGAATCATCAGCGTATTGGATGCATGTACATTGATGGGATACTTTATGGAGACTTTTAATAAATATGTTAAAAAGCAAAGGCCCAAGAATAGATCCCTGGAAAACTCATGCATTGTTGGTTAGATATTCGGATTGTTTGTTTTGCCATCTGACAGACTGTTTCCTGTTGTAAAGATATTGGAAAACCAAGTTAGTGAGTCTGGGGAGCACTTTAAGGATTCAAGTTGTAGTAATAGTTTAGGGTGTGATACTGTATCAAAAGCCTTAGATAGTTATAATAATATAACTGAAGTTAGTAGACCAGCATCCATAGCTTTGTTTACAATACTGGTAAATGAAATTAAAGCTGTGGTTGTGCTGTGTGCTGTGCGAAAGCCATGTTGGGTGGGTGCAAGTAGTTCTTGTTGGAGGGATACTTAAGCAATTGATAATGTATACACTTTTCTAGAATTTTAGATAGAAGTCAAGAGTATAGAGATGGACTGGTAATTAGAAAGATCACTGATGTTACCACCTTTATGTAAGGGAGATATAATGGAGTTTTTCCAGAGCTGTAGGACATATAATTCAAAGTCAGATCGATTAATAAGAATGCTGACAGAGTATGCTATAGCATCAGCAGCAAGGTTTAGGTATTCTGCTGAAAGGCTATCAGTAGAGGGGAAGCATGGTTTTAGTTTTTCTTAGCAGTTTGTGCACTAGAGAGGTAGGCAATGGTTGTATAGTAAAAGTAGGAATGGATGGAATATTGTTAAAGTTATCATTTTCAGGGGGGAATATGAGTTTGACTTGAGATAGAAATGATTATTGTTGCTTTCAAAACTATTTGTGCTATTATTAGTTTGTAGAGAGAATTTATTGACAAGTTTTTGAATTGTTTCAGTAAAGTGAGAACTAAAAGCTTGGGCAATCTCTTGTGGTTGCTTGTCAGGATGGCATAGGGTTCTGCTGGATTCTGGGATTAAGGAGTGTGGAAACTGATTTCCAGAAATTTGGGAAGTTGTTTCTTTAGGAAGATAGTTGTGTGGAGAAATATATTTTTTATCAGTAATGACTAGCTTTTGGCACTGTTATGAAGTTGTTTATGTTCATTTTGTGGGGTTCAATTTTTCTGCCATTCTTTCCAGGCTCGGTCTGTAGAAATAAGTATTTGTTTGGTATGTTATTTTAGCTAAGAGGCATGGTTATGCTTCATTCTTTTAGTGCATGTGAGGGCAAGACTGTTAAGAGTATTAAGCAAGACATTGTTGAAGTAGTTTACTGTATCATCCAGTGGTAGCAAATTAGTTGGGTACAAGTTGTGGGCTTTTAAAGTATCTTTAAGTACCTTTTGACTGAAATGGGCAAAATTTCTAGATGTTCTATACGAGTGTGATTTGGCTATTTGAGCATAGGTTCTATGGGTGAAGGAAGGTTGATGGTCAATAAAGGTATTTGGGAGGGTTCCAGCATAGTCATATTTTTGTGGGTCTGAAATGAATATCCAGTCTAGGGTTGACTCAGTTTGTTTATTTAATATATGGGTGGGGACTGTGACGAGGTAAGTATACTTATGCAAGTTTATACTATTGGATGAGGAGTTGGCGATGAGAGTTTGTCAATTTATGCAGTTAGCGCAGTGTGCACCGGACTACTGATTGCTGTAAGCTTGTTTTACTCAGCTATTAAACCTTGTTGGACTTTGCAGTGTACGCTCATCTTGTCTTGTGCCTATTCATTTTTGGATGTTTTTAGTAAGTTTGCCAATTTATATTAGTATCACCAAGAATGATGGTTTCATTTGATATGTTATGTGTTATCCGGGATAGAAGATTTTCCAGAATAGGAATATTTTGTCCTGGGGAAATATAAAGTACAACAATGCATATTGTATTCTGTTGTTAATGTGTAATGTTGCCAGTATTAGTTCTATGTTTTCAAAGGTTGGAATAGGTTTGGAAAACAGTATAATAGTTGAGGAATCACAGTAGATTAATACAACGCCAACACCTTTTTTTGTGGAGTCAGTCATTTCTAATAATATTGTATCCTGGAGGGATTATTTTAGTGTCAGGTATATGTGGTTTTAACCAGGTTTCTGAGAGTGCTACAATATCAAGCGAGTATGAGTAAGCCAGGCCTGGAATTCTGTGATTTTGTTACAGATACTTCGTACATTAATTGTTATGCAAAGGTTTTGGGTACTGGAAGCTTGATTGTGGGATGGATAGTTAATTGGTCCAGAATTGGAGTGAATGTCTCCACACTGAGAGAGGACCTGAAAAAGAATTGTAAGTATGGAAAGATGTTGAGTTAGAAAGAGAGTACTGAGAAAGGGATCATGGGTTAGTTTCAGTTTGATAACAGTGGAGAATTTTAGGTTGTTAGGTAAAATATACAGAAATAAAGAAGGTGAGATGTCAGAAAAACTGTTTCTATTAATATAGGGTTATAAGGACAATGTGGAAGATTTTAGAGATGGATAATACAATAATGTAAGCAAGGAGATGGTGTGAGACAAAAAGTAAAGAGAGCTGGTAAGGGTGATCAAAAGGATACAGAATTTTATGGCATAGGACATGTTGAGTAAAGATGGAGGTAAGTAAATCAGAGGAAGGATAGAATGTAGTTATTTTATGTGGTTGAAGAATATAGGGAGGGCCTAGTAATTTGGGAAGCTAAGGGTGGATATAGGGATGGAGTTATAGCAGGATATTGGTAATAGTATCAGGCTTATGACTGACTGATGGAGATGGGGAGGGATTTATTATATGTATAAATGTAATTGAAGAGGGGGTGGGTGGGAATGGGAGTAGGGTAAGGGAGCTGAGTTAGCCTGGAGCAGGTTCCACACAGTCCAGGATAGATGAGAATATCAAAGAAAAACAAACAGTCTCCAACCCAGAAATCAGCAAGGTAAGTAAAAGTGGGGTCTAGAATGTAACAAAAGGAATCTCTAATTGGGAGTAAGCAAAAATCAGGACAATAGCAATAACCAAGAGATAAAAAAAGAAAGTCTGGTCAACTACACACTTACACTTTAAGAGTTTGCTTTAGGGGAGAAAAGAGCTTAATATACCAAAATATTTCAGAGGTGTCCTAATGGCTTTCTAACTGGACTTTGTTGACTAGACACTTTCCATTTGCTTTCTAAATTGGTAAGATTAAGAGAAGATTACTATTACTAAGGGTAGGGGCAGGATAGACTGAGTTGACTGAGGGTCCCTAGCAGCATGCTCCCAACACAGCTAAAGAGGTGGTCAGTAGTTATTCAGCAGTACCACTTAAATATACATTGGTTTGATTCTTGGAAAGACTATTTCCCATGCTGTGGATGATGAACATAGTTTTGATACAGGGAAAAGACTCTGGAGGGTTTAACTTCACAAACTTCAGAGTTTAGGGGAATTGTGAGCATGCTGCTTGGAGACGCTCGGCACCAGTTGAATATAGGATTTAAAAATCTTAACCACTCCATACATTATTCTGGTTCCCACTACACATACTACATTACTAATCATCCTGTGCACTATATTACTAACCACACTATGCTACTTACTACTCAGTGTATGGATTACACTACTGCTACTGACTCTGTGGATTATTCTATTACCCATACTATGCACTATTCCACTACCCATCCTGCATACAGAATTACTACACACTGTGTGCCTTACACCATGACCCACTCTACACCACTTACTCTGTGGCTTATTCATTACCACCACTGTGCGCTATTCTGCCACCTAGTCAGTGTGCTATACTACAACTGACTCTCTGTAGTATAGTACAACAGTCTGTCTGTGCTGTTAGGGCAGTGCATTATGTTCCAACTTTTTCACTTCTCACTGTGTTTGCTATTATGTGCATAGCATACATCTATCCACTCTGTACACTATATAACCACCTAGTGGTATAACCAGTATATTGCTGCCTACACTATGTACTGTATTGCTACATACTCCTGCATTTTTCTGCTATACACTGTGCACTGTTCTGCTACCAGTACTGTGCACTGTTGTACTACTAGTACTATGCACTGTTGTACTACTAGTACTGTGCACTGTTGTACTACTAGTACTATGCACTGTTGTACTACCAGTTCTGTGCACTGTTGTACTACCAATAATGTGCACTGTTGTACTACCAGTTCTGTGCACTGTTGTACTACCAATAATGTGCACTGCTGTACTATCAGTGCTGCATACTTTACTAATTATGTAGTACCCTTTTACCAATTAATGCATTATTCTACTATCAACACCTGCAGCAAATGTCCTTTCTTGGCCTTTTTATAGGTGCATACTAGACTTATGACCGCAGGGCTTTTAGAAGCCTAGCTGGGCAGCCCAAGCCCATTCTAATTGTGTTTATATATATCATGGACATTTATTAAGAGGGGTTATGTTAGTTAGGAAGTTTCTAAAGGTTATATGTGGGGGAGTGGTTATGTTAGTTTGAGGACAGTTACTGCCTGCCTCAGTCTATGACAGACATGGTTGCCAGGCCCTGAGTGAATTCCTGATTTCTCATCCATTAGCCAAGATTACACTAGAATAGGATTAGTGGTAGACTCTGCTTCATATGGGTGGGGAACCTGTTCCAGAACAAGGGATTCCTCTGAGATGCATACCTGTCTTGCCAACATGTCATATTTATATTGCAAGCACATTTTAAATCCTTAGTTCTAGTAGTTCTGATGTTGTTCATTTTGTGGCTATACCAAATGTCCATCAGAGTTGGATCCTAGGATGCCTTGTATGCCAGGCAGAGATTGCCACTCAGTAACCTTTATGAGACTGAGTACAGACAAAGAGATTTACAAATGTGATTCATGTTGGACAATGTGTTTCCTTGATTCTGTTGGTAAGCTAGTGTTGTGGGTGTTCTAACAGTTGTATATGTCTGGTCAGGGACATGCTGAAAGGGGGGCAATATACTCATTGTTATGTCTGATAAGGGCCAAATAAAGTGGCATTATGACTTCTTTGAACCTAGATGCCATGCACTTACTTATAAGTTGCTAAACAGAATGATTGTCTTACTGCCTTGACCACATGTTGGGCAAAGGCAAGATTAATGTCTACATCTGTTCCTAGATCACTGACTACTGAGTCTTATTGTGGAATATTTTGCTTAGGTTACTATTTTCTCAAAAGGCACTGCAATTAATTCCTTTGAATTGAGTTTTAATTTGTGACTATGATATCAGCCATTTGTATTGGCCCCTCTTTTAACATGTTTGTGTTATGGGGTTGAATCCCTGACAGCTCACAATTTGAAGTCATCTGTGAACTTCTTCAGCCAAAGGCCCTTGGCATTAGACCTCTGACAAGTAGATACCAAATAGTAGCAGACCCATCATGGCGCCCTGAGGTATCTCTCTGGTGACCAATGACTTAGTAGAGATGGTTTCACCAATCCTGGATCCTATCTGTTAAACAGCTGGCAATCCAGTGAGTTATGGAGGGGTTTATTCCCAGTTCAGTTAGTTTAACATGTGTACCCGAGTGGGAGATTTTATTGCATGCCTTAGGCAGGTCCAGGCTGGTGGTATGCACCATTTCCCCCACATCTATTATTTTGGTGACTTTCTCAAAGATGTCCACTAGGTTTAGTAATCGTGACATTCCCTTGACAGAAACAAACTGGGTCGAGTCCAGTGTCTGAAGGTTATTACTTGTCCAACAGATACCAGTTAACAAAATGGCACCACTATTTCTGTACTTGCCCGTCACCAAAGTTCACCAAGATTCTATTATTGGTTCTGTCTTATTCAATATTTTCATTAAGCATCTTCATATTTCTTCCCAACAGGCCTCAGTAATATAATCTGCACATGACTCCACCCTTAGATGTTTCTCTGATAATCTAATTCACCAACAAATCTCATAAGATGCTTCCAGTTCAACAGAAAAATGACTCAGTAATGCCGAACTTTATTCCTCCACAAAGCACATCCAAGGTGGAACCAAATTCATAATCACCTCTCTAAACAAAACTGAAAAAGAAATAGTCTCACAGTCAAGTTATTAAGTGTGACCACAGATGACAACCTAAGCTGTGATTTCCACATTCATAACTGCTCATCTCTGGGTTATTTGTACTTAAAGTATAAGGGATACAAACTTAGCGGGAGTGTATGGCTAGGATTCTAAAGATCCTTACTGATCAATAACCTACTAAGTACCTATAAACCTGGAACAGAATTTTAAAAAAGTCAAAACTTAGGAATGCTGTAAACCTATAACAGAATAAAAAAATCAAAACTTAGGAATGCTATATAAATTTAGCTATTTTGTCCCTAATGCCAGAAAAACAGCTCTAGTAAATACCTACCTGTTACTTTCTTTTCTTTTTTGTTCACCAGTTCTCAAAACCTACAGCCTTCAATAATGATGAAACGGTGCTATAATAAAATGGCACTGTTTGCAGCTAGCAAAACCTATCAAACCCATCACTGTTCTGTGGCTTGAACTACCTCACCACTTTCCCTTTTGGGAAGTCTGCCACCCTGAGTAGTTATGTCATCAATAAAACACCCTTAAAAGTTGATTCAGTAGTCCTGGATCTGTTAATTCATGTAGATAGTAACCTAGACTTCAACCAGCACTTGTCCACATAGTAAGAAAATAATTCTTTGTTGCTCAACATATAAGTAAAGGGATGACATCTACAGCCAAAAAGGTCAACATACCACTGTACTTGGCCCTCACCAGGCCCATCATAGAGAATAATGCCTCCTTTGGTCTGTACCTGGTCAGACACATGCAGCAAGTGGAACGTCCAAAAAGGTTCTTTACAAAAAGAATATAGGGAGTAAACACAATGTCCGTCACTGATCACCTCAAAGACAGATCACTTTACTCAGTATTGTATAGAGTTCTGAGAGGTGATCTTTGCCTGGCATACAAGCCATTCCTGGATCCTACTTTAATGACTTTTTTGCAGATTCACAAAACAAACCGCAAACTACTAGATTAAAAGAAGTACATTTTTCTCCCAGCTGAAATAAGACCTGTTGGGAGATAGGTATGTTCTTCAGAGAATTCTCACTCTCTGGAACAAGCGCCCCATCCAGTCGAAGCAGAGTTCTTCCATATCCCTGTCCCTATTTAAGCACAGCTTGGACCAATGTATAGGTAATGGAAAATTCACTCCTGGTGTTGCTCCTATATATCTGAGGGACTGAGGCAGTCAGAAAATCACCTACAAAGCAAATATAAATCACAATTGTGGGTCACATTTGGGTTGCATGGCTAGGCATTTAAGAGCCCTAGTAGTCATTAGCCTGGTAAACACCTGTGAACCCACCTATGAACCTAAGGACATATGCCTAGCTACTACTCATAACCAATACCATAATGCATAAACCATTGGCTTGCCTAGCTTTCAGCACTAGCTTCCTTTACTATCACTGCAATAGACTTCTTGATCCAATGATTTAAAAAAACACCTCACTGTCAGTTTAAAAATCTGCTGGAAATGCCTTTTGTTCATATTCTGTAGATAAGACTTAGTATAATACACACAGGAATTGCACTATGAAGTGCGACAATATCAGGCGTATGGTATATTTAGAGAGAAAGCCAAGTGGAAGTGAGATAAATTGGTAGAAGTAAAGAATTGAGTGAAGAAGGGAGAATAAGGAGATGTAAGGAATGAATAGGTATTTGTTCACATTTAAGGATATAGTTTATCCCAGTGTTGAGAAGGAACAGAGACAGCTTTTGGCATGAAAGTTTTTCAGAATGGATTTGAAACACGCAAGGGAGGGGACTGACTTGATGCATAGAAATAAGGAGTTCCAGGCCTTGGCAACATGGTATTAGTGCAGACAATGCCCAGCAGATATGATAGGGTTATGGAGAGACAGGGGTTTTTGATAATTACATTGTAATGACTTACTTGCTACATAGTTGGGTAGAATATTGTTTACTGCTGGATAAGCAGATGGATTCTGGATAATTTTAGAAGTGGTAAGAAGATGTATATATGTTAGTTGATAGGGTAGTTCGAACCAACTTATACTTTTTAGTGCTATATGGTGGTGGGTTCTGAAAGGGGTATTTGCCTCAAATTTAGCAACGTTGTTATAGTTCAAGTTTTGATTTTTGTGATGCCTGAAGGTTAGTAAGGACGGGAGCACCATAAAGAAGTGTGGGGAGTAGATAAGTAGTAGCAAGCACAGCTTTAGTTGTGTTAGTGAGAACGTTTTTGGCTCTATGAAGCATCCCTAGTTTTTGATGAGTTTTTCTTAAGCAATTTTGTCTATGTATGGTGAATTTAAGGTTTTCATCCATTATCATCCCTAATAATTTGCTATGAGAAGTGACTTTAATGGTTGTGTTATGAAGAGGGAGGACTTCAAATATTCTTTTATCATTGGAGAGGGATTTGGGGAGGGGGGAGTAGTATTTTTTTTTGTTGTTGTTAGAGTTGAGTTTCAAAATCATGTTTCAGTCACTGTTAAAGCTTTGTGAGTAAGTTTTTGCAGGTGTGTAACTTTGTCAAATGTGCAAATAAGTGTATAGTGTCATCTGCATTAGGGAGGCCTGTTGTGTGGAGGGTGTTGGTGAGAATGTTAAGGAGGATGGGACCAAGAATAGAGCCGGAGGAATGGAAAGAGGGTGGAATGTCATTTTCCTTACTGATACCTATTAGACAGATAGATTTTGAACCACAGAAGTGTGGTTAGAGAGACCTAATGAGAACATTTGAAGTAGAAGTTTGCTGTAACAAACTGTGCTGAAGGCTTTAGAGAGGCCTAAAAATAAGGTGATGACTAGTTTGCCAATATCTCCAGCTTTACTGACAGTATCTGTATAGGTTAAAAAGGCAGTGTTACTACTATGGGAAGGACAGAAGCAACACTGTGTGAGGGGACAGAAGTTCTTATTGCAGGAGATAGTTTAGCAATTGTTTTTGAATACATTTTCAAAGTATTTTGGGAATAGAACTGATATAGGTCTAAAGTTAGTAAAAACTGTTGAATTACCTCCTTTTTGCAGAAGGATAATGTTCAACTTTTCCATAGAGAGGGTGTGTGGAATTCCTGAACTGACCTATTTATAATGATTAAGACAAGGTAGGCAATACTATTCCCTGCTATTTTAAGGTATTCTCTTGGAAGGTAATCAGCTGAAGTAGAGCATGGTTTGAGTCTGAGTATTATACAGGATGTGGGCACAGTTTTGAATGTGAAAGTGGATGTGGTGATATGTGGCTGTTGAGCAGGGTTAGGATTAGATGTTGGGGAATCCCTGGTTAGAGAAGCTATGTTGTTGTTGTTGTTTGTCTTTTCGGCTTTTTCCTGGTAAGGGGTCACTACAGCGGAATTCCGGTCCGCTAATGATTGGCAGTAGATTTTTATGAAACTCCGAGGTGCCAGCTCAACGCCCAACCTTCAACGAAGGCATGCCCATTTACACACGCATGTCTTTCGAACGCTAGCCAACCACGGGGTGGACATGCAGACTCCACACAGAAGGCACTCCCAACCCACGCTGAGAATCAAACGGGAGAACCTCTTGCTGTGAGGTAACAATGCTACCGCCGTACCACCGCAGCTTAAGAAGCTATACTGTCTATAAAAGAGTTGAAATCTATTGCGGTTTTGAGTGATGTGTTATTAGGAGAGGGGTTAGGGTTGAATTTATGGCTGGGATACAAGATTTTATTTAATTGCTGTCCAGAATTTTTAGGGTTGTGTTTACTGTTGTTCTATAAGTTGTTATGTTATATTTTCTGTCTTTATTATTTTTTTTAGTATGATTAAGAAGCATTCTAAAGTTGTCAAGATACCATAGTGTTCTTATATTTTCCCATTCTTTCCATGCTTTGTCTTTGTCCTGTATTAGCATTCGACTCTTTTTGGATAGCCTGATTGCATTATTTGTTTTTAGTCTCTTCCTTCCAGGAGGTGCAAGCCTATTTAAGATATTCAGGAAAGTTGTACTGAATTAATCTATGGCATCATCTAAGGGTTGGACTTTTAGGAAGTTCCAGTTAATATACTATAGGTTAGTAAAGGACACTTCTGGGTTGAACGTAGAAAGGTTGCTTGATTTATAAACATGCTATTTAAGTGGATGTGTGAAATGTCTGGTTGTATAAATGAGAGATGATCATTGAGATGTTCAAACGTTGTACCCGAGGTGGTATATTTTCTAGGGTCTGATACTAGGATCCAGTCTGATAGGGAATCTGGTGTCTTGCTATAATGTGTGAGGCTATTAGTTAAATGTGTGAAACCAAGTAAGTTTTTGCTAGATGTAGGGGAGGTAGATGTTATGTCAAACCAACTAACAGCTAGTAGTAGTACATGAGCATAATAGACATAAACTAGTAGTAGTATTTCTTCTGGAATTATTATGAATATCCAATGTAGAATATCTTCCAGTATAGTTGTACTGTCACCGAGGAGATGTAAAGAAAAGTAATGCATATTTTTTATAATTGTTTAATTTCAGGAAAGTTATAAAAAGCCCTCATGAATTTAATTTTGGTATTTATTTGTTGTAAGGGGAAATATACTCCTTTTTGTGAAACATTAAAGCAATACCACCATCTTTCCTCTTTATACAGTCATTACAGATGATGATATAGCTGGGAGGTATCATTTTGGATCTGTTTAGCTGGGTTTAAGCCAAGTTTCAGTTACAGTGAGAATATCAGGCTTGTGGTGGGTAATCCCAGCATGTAGTTCAGCAATTTTATTTGTTATGCTTCTAACATTTATGGTAGCAAAAGTTAGATTACTAGGGTTGGGCGTTGTCCATTGTAGGGTTAGAGGAGGGTGTGGATGAGAATTATCTTGATGTTCATTGTGACAGGTGGGGACTAGGTTTATGGTGAAATGTGTCCTCCTAGAAGGATTCTAGTATACTGGGGAAATATTGATGCTTGTTTTTAGAGAGCATTTTTCTACTTAATTTTGTTTGGTTTAAGTTGAAATGGAGCTAATCAGTCTAAGTCTGGGTAAAGGTGAGGAGCATCATTAACAGGTTTGGTGTGATGTGTGGAGAGTGTAGGGAGGGAGTATGAATAGGTGGTTGGGACAGAGTTGGAGATACATTGACAGATACATTGACAGCTATTATAGGGTCATGGTGGGATGAAAGGTGGTCCAGTAATAGGAGAAGAATAGAGGAGAAGCAGAGGAGTAGCATGAGTAAGTAAAAGGGATCTGTATGGTATAGCTGGCAGGTAGGGATCAAGAAGGAATAAAGACGTTGCAGGGTAGAAGGTTATTTAGTGGTGGTAGAGTTTGAAAACTGATAGAGGGCAGGAGGAAAAGAAGTATTTTCTATGAAAGAAGACAGGTCGCCCTAGTATCTTCTCTGGAATGTAAGTAATGGGGGTGTTAAAAGGATAGAGTTTGAGAATGTAGGTAAATAAGAAGAAGTAAGGGATTATATGGAAAAAGTAGAATATAAAATAGAGAAAAGCTAAGTGGTGTTAGGGATATACAATGAATATATATAGAGCAAAGAAGTGTGGGAGGGAGAAAGGTAATTGGGAATGGTACTAAAAGGTTAAATGGAAGTTGAGAATTAGGTAATAACTGAAAGTTGAGAATTAGGTAAAAAAATAAATAAATAACAGGAGTGTTTGCTTCCCCCCTCATGTCAAATTATAACAGACAATAATCAATTTATAGCCAATACAAAGCAATTAACAGAAAGGTACCAAGTAGAACAGGTTTTCTTTCATTTCCTAAATGCAGAAACCTGTTAGCCAAGAAGATTAAGTACTTGGCATATACAGTGTAATCTTTTGGTCAAGAGAAAGGACAGCGGCCAACTTAGTAAGTGGTCCTTAGAGTGCAAGGACAACTCTGTTAAAAACTAATTTCCAGCATGGGCAGGTATGTATTTGGCTAGCTGAAGTTAATACACAGAAAGGTTCTTCAAGTTAGATTTGCTTACATTAAAAAAAAAAAAAAAGAATAAATAAAAACAATACGGCAAATGCCTAAAAAAAATAAACCCACAAAAGTGATGCTAAGCCAAGGAAATGGAACAAGGAAACCACGGCAGTGAAAAACTTTAAACTTTAATGTCAAAAACTTGAAAGTTTATTTAAATATGGTGGTTTATTTAAACATGGCTTGGTAGTTTGTACTTCTGAGGAAGTCCTGATTTTAAGGACGAAAGTGCTTAAGTTTTTGACATTAAAGTTTAAAGTTTTTAACTGCTGTGGTTTCCTTGTTCCAGTTCCTTGGCTTGGCATCACTTTTGTGGGTTTATTAGATTTGCTTACATTTTACAAAGTCAAAATTTTCATTGAAAATGTTTGGGAGTTGGCCCTTGTGGCAGAGCTTCAGCAGTGCCTGGATATAATATAATGAACATAGGGCCTGAAATGAATTGGTAGGCAGCCTGTGCACTAATCTACTGCCCACTCTGTGCACTATACTAATATACTTGACACTATAGTGCTACTCACCTGGTGCCTAATGCAACTACCCCTTCTGCACACAGTGCTATTACTATAGTTGTGCTCTGTATTAGTGTACATTCTGCTGACTATTCTACTACCCCCTCAGTATACTGCATTAGTGCTACTCTCTCTGTGTATTCTGCTGCTGTCCACTATCCACACTCTCCTAATGCAGTATATTAATTCCTTCTGTGCAGTATTTCACTCCCTCACTCTGTACTACCATTATATTACTATTTGCTATTATGCACAATGTTAGTTGCCACTCCATGCTGCATCGCTGACAGCTTCCAGAAATCAGGTGTATATTTAATCCTGTTGCAGCAATAAAGGCTGTAATATACTTTGCAGTGCCACACTTCACAAAAAATGTATGGCAGTTCAAAGTGCTTTACAACTTTTAAATCTGTTTTAGCTTCTCAAAACAGCTTTGTGATGTCTGCTGTTTATACTGTGTAATAAATTTGGAGATTGGCATTGCTGAAGACTTTTAGCAGTTGTACTACTCCAGTATTCAGGATGACATTGTGGTGGCTCACGTAGAACAGCATTCTTATTTATGCCCGATGTCACAAAAATGCATAACAAGTTTTTTTCCCCCTAATTTCTGAGTGTAATTACTGCTGCCTATGTATTTATGTATTAAATAGAATAGTTAGAGTATATAATATGTGTAAAGTTACAAAAATGATAATATTGTCTTTACTTTAGAAAAACATATTTTTTAAAAACATAACTATCTGTATAATAAACTATCCTTTCTAGTATCCTAACTCAAAATGTCCAATAAAGTATTAAATACTACAATATTGATATACCCCATCCACTCAATAAAAAGTACAGTTGCATTAATTTGCAACCAAATGATGGACTTCATTTTATTATTTATTTATTTGACATTTGTTTACTGGGGTGGTCCAGCAGGGTCTACAGATCCCATTTTCAATGGAAGCCCAGGGAGAAGAGCTCCACATACAGTACAGTACATACAGATATATTGTAGTCCAAAAACGGTACAAGTGATATGAGAAATACTATAGAAAATAAGTTGATAGAATGTAAACTAGGTTACAAGATATACTACACATCTGCATAATTCTATAGAGTTATATCATTATAGACAATTTTAGTCATTCCAGCAATATATACATAGCCTATGATTAGATAATATTTACAAAAGTAGTATGTAGGTAGTACAATATATATGACATCAGCTATTATAGTACATGAAAAATATAAAATGCTGGTTTATGTTAGGAAAATAATAGCTGAAGTGTTAGTGATGCAGAAAAAGATAGTGAGACAGTTAAGAACAGAGGCATTACAGACTGAGCAGTAGCTTAAGGATATAGTATAGAACCAGAGAAGGAGTTACAAGCGACATTAGGATCTTGTAGACTGCAAAGGAGTGAGACGTGACAGAAGAAGATGATGAATCTAGTGTGGAAGAAGAGGAAGAGCTGACCATTAGGATGGATTTTTACAGGAGCAGTGCCATGTATTTTTGAGATAATTTTTTAGAGGCTTTAAAGCAGGTTAGCCTAGGCATAGATCTGGTAGCTAGAAGTAGTGAATTCCATAGTTTAGAAACAGAACATGAATGCAGAAAGTGACCTTTTTTGTGGGTTTTGAGATAGCTAAGAGCATTTCTTTTTACTACTGATTGTAGGCATCTATTTGATCTGTATGGTGTGACTAAGTTGGCTAGCGCAGGGCAGGCGGTAGGCTTGAAAATAAGGTTGTGCAAAGTGGATAGCCGAATGAAAGTAAGTTGGTTGGGAAGTTCAAGCCAGTTTAGTCCTAGTAGCGCTTTACAGTTATGTCTGTGATATTTAGAGTTTGTGGTAAACTTAGTTACTTTGTTGTAGCACTGTTCCATCTTGTTTAGGGCAGAAGTTTGTAAATTAGGGAGGACAGGGGCACTGTAAAGAAGGGAGGGAAGTAAAAAGGTTTCTGCTAGGGAAATTTCCATTGCTGTAGTTAAGAAATGTTTGTTTCTATATGAGAGTCCCAGTTTTTAATGAGTTTTCTTTATTTTTTGCTGTACATCATATCTTCCTAAATACTTCATCCATAACATTTTTTCCTGTAAAAGCACCCTTGAAATTTCACCAGTACCTAGTTGCATACAGGGCAACTAGTTTCCAGTGACAAGCACTGTCCCCAGAGTTACAAACCAAATGCTTCTGACATTACTTTATTTTCTCCCTCCAACTATCAAAAAGGGTCTGTTGCCATGGATATGAACTTTCCCACTATCTCTATTACCAACTTGTTGGATATGGGCATCCTGAGGCAATGTAGAAAATGCCTCATGTTTACTAACAACCAGTTAATTCTCAAACAAACTTTAGTGCAGGGGTGTCCAACCTTTCCAGTTGCAAGGGCCGAGTAATAGACTGCATTTGAATATGATTATTGTTTATAAGTTTTGTCTTTTCTTATTCTGCTTCATCCTCTATACATATACAAATAACTCTTACTATTTTTTACATGTTCTGTATATTGTAATAAACTAACATTCTTATGCTGCTTTCTTCTAGATATAAAACCATGTATTTTCAACTTTACAGAATTGCACAGAGACCTCTTGCATCTATCACTGTGCATGCACCTGTGCATAAGTTTTGCTTGTCCTCTTGCAAACCAACATGTTTCACTTTCATTTAATCTGGGTAAGATGTAAACACATAATGGTCCTTAATCTTAATGTCAATTAACTAACATTGTCACAACACTAGAACTTCACAAACTCTCCGTCTCCCACATTTTGTTTCTAATAGTGCAAATTCTAAAACACATGCAAATCCCACTCATTAATAAAAAAAAAAAAGGGCAGGTGAAAAACACCTGTTGCAGTGTACAAAAAACACCAAGAATTGAATTTAATAAAGGTTCCAAAAACAGAGTATACAGTAGTATTTATTTTGTTTCCTTACAGACACATTCAAATTTGGTATTTTGCTGGTAGGCAATGCCATGCTTTTGTATTACATGGCTATTAGCAGTTACAAAACCAAAATGATTGTTTCCCAGTACAGTACACCAAAAGCTATTATGATGTATAAGTAAAGGTAGTTGTTCACTAATCAACTACTATCTGTAATATGTAAGTGCAACCCTTTATCTACACTCTTTGTGTCATGCCTTCTGTTAAAATCAATGCAAAATATCTTATGTTTCAAAAACAATAACACAGTAAAATCTTCAGTGAACCAAAACCAAAACACACTACTACTATAAAACCAAACATTTAGATGCATACCATACTAAGCTATACCACAACACATATTGCTAGGCATTACTATATAATGTGTGCCATACAACTAGGGCACATGCCTTGTCCATGTATGTGCATGGGAGTTCACCTTACAATAATGTTCCCCTTACAATAATGCATGCTCTGAGCCCACTGCAATACATGCTCCCTACAATGCCTCAGCGCTCAGCGCTTAATGCCTGCTCACAGTACAAGGCTTAGGTGCATGAGCATGCACTTCAATGCCTGCCACACCACACTGCCAATATGCACATACAACATAACCATGGTCCAATTGAGTCCCACTTGAGTCCATAAGGGTGCATGTGCTGCACACTTACAATATATCACCATACTCTGCCACTGCACTTGACTGCCATAATACAATGCTGCACATACAATGCCACACACTGCCATCCACTTGCACTTGCAATACTGCACAGTTGCATGCCCTGCCATACTGAACAGTATATGGTGCACATGCTCTTTGCAACTTGCACCATGCTCATGCTACAATACAATCCCATAACTCAGGCCCCTCATATGGAATGCTCTGTACACTGCAATACTTGCTTGTACACCTAAGCAGACTCATATCCTCCAGAATCCCTACTTCACTTCTAAGTCTACTCCTAGCTCACATGTATATGGCATATAGCCCATTACTCCCATATCAGGACTGGCACTCCCCTGCCCTCAGGACTGGCAAGATATCCATGCCATCCTCCTGCCATCCTTGCCTCTCCAGGATCCTGCCATTCATAACATACCCAGGGATTCTAACTTTCCATACACAGGCCAGTTTGACTTACAGCTATTTTTATATTTTATAAATACTCTCCTCTTATTATAAACAGGTGCCTATGACATCCTTTATTTTGTTAATATATTGATTTACTTTTTCTCCAAGTCCTTTGGAATGTAACATCCTTCAACTACATTTTTAATTTACTCTGTACTGCTTTCTTTAATAAACTTCACCTTTAGGCTCTAAGTTTAACTTCTCTAAAAATTTCTCAAAGTTAAACCAGTGTCTCAAATTAACCATGCTCTCCATTAACCATGCTCATAATTTTTTAAGTCCCACATTAAGTTTCTCCATTATTTTCTCACTTTTGCAGCCTTTTTTGCCCTCCTTGACCCGGACGACCATCATTTTTACCATAGTCATAACACAACTAATGGGTCAAATACAAATAAAATTATCATACAACCTCACCAAAATGCTACTCATCAACTACTGAAAATGTCCTGTCCTTTGTTCATTGCTGTGTTCTTTGCTGTACACACACAAAATCTACAAATACACAAAAAAAAAAGTGTGATTAACTAAATAGTATTATTAAATAGTACTGGTGCACAAAATATCACATAAAGCCCCACCTTCCTCTAACATAAACCTAGCTGTAAATAAAGGATCTTTTGCAGAATTCCTCTTGCACTGCAGTTTTAAGTTTTTACTCATTTTGGTCAGCACTAGTTTTTAACTAATTTATAATTTTCCTTACCTAGCTAGTTCTAGTGGCTTCATACTTCACTTACCTTTGTTGTAGTGTTGTGGGTAGTGTAAAATCTAAAAAAAACTAAAAATAATAAATCCTCTCTCTACCTTTTCCAGCTGCAGCTTTTCTTCAGTATTATAAAATCGCGCATAAAACGGCTATTTTTGAAAGGCGGCTGGTATAGAAAAAAGCGGTAAAAAAAAAAAACGTGAAAATGCGCAGAAAAGAGCAAAGAAGAGCAGAACTACGTGTAAACAAACACAAAAAAAAAGTGAAATTAAATTTAAATTTAAATTTAAGGGTCGCGGGCCGCATGGAAGAGCTCTGAGGGCCGCATGCGGCCCGCTGGCCGCAGGTTGGACACTCCTGCTTTAGTGGTATGTTAGAGATGTATTTACACAATGTCACTGGAGGTAAAGCTCTCACATAACCTTATTTACATTGGGAATGCTTTTGTCCGTAGTACACACACTATACCCATCACACACAGTTCAAAGCAGACAGAGACCCATATATGCTGAAGCACTTAAATGTAACCTTCCTAAACACCAAAGACCTACTAGATGAAATACATATAACAAATACCCTCAGTAGCCCCAAATGCAATCTTTTAAAACACCTTCATCAATACATACAGACACATTTCATAGAGCCTCCACTTCTAAGCCCATAAAGCAATCCACCACACAATCCAACATTATGGTCATTGGAGACACTATAATGAGACACATTGATGGCCCATCATCAGGTTGAGTAAGGAGAAAGTCATGGTCAGCTGCTTATTATGGGTCAGGATCTGCCACATTTACTCATGCACTTAGGCCACTGGATTACAAGTACCATTATGACTCACTCACAGTCCATATATATATATATATATATATATATATATATATATATATATATATATATATATATATATATATATGTAAATGACCTGAAACATACCTCCCTAGACTATATGAAGAGACATCATGGAGCTCTCAGAATATGTGTTCCAGGCTGGTATGAGCCTAGCATTGAGCAGTATTTTACCTTCTCCAAGGATGATGCCACAATAAGAACAGAAGATGACTGACTTTAATAATTGGCTTAGTTTCTGGTGCCATTCTAAAGGGGTGCAATATATGTCAGCATGGAAGGAGATGGACAACAGACCATGCTGCTTTGCCAGGGATGGTCTGCACCTGTGCCCTCTAGGCTTTTCAGTATTAGCTAAAACATTGTCCTCCCCCATAGTGCCTTTTTTAGGCAATACCAAATTGAAAGTACTTTCAACATAGCAAATCAAAACCAAGAAAATCTAAAGATATTGCTGCTCAGTGCTAGGAGTCTAAACAAAAAGCTTCACCCCCTACAAGCTCTCCTCACCTTAGAGAATGGTGATGTCCATGAAGTCACTGAGACATGGTTTAGAGCAGTGCAGAGCATGCCAGCAGTGCGAGGCTACAATGCCTTTCACAAGTGTAGACCAGCTACTACACAGACAGGGACTAAAGATGGAGGTGTCTCAAATTACATAAAAAATATACCTCAAGGCTAATCAAATGGGACAATAGTCAAGCTTCTCCATCTTCAAATTACCCTAGGCAAAATCCCATACCACTTCCTTACAAGCTATAAGTACCCCTCTATGACCCAGGAAGCCCACAATATGTATTTAAACTTATTGGAAACACTCACCATCAATTCAACTGCCATATTCATGGGCAATTTTAATTACCCCATTATTAACTAGAAATCATATACAACACCAGCCATATAAGCAGAGAGATTTCTGGATTTTGTAGACATAAACTCCCTGGACCAAATTGTCACTACACCAACCAGAGGTACAAACATACTATATCTAGTCCTCACTAATATGGGAGAGTGCTGTACACCCCCTTGTGCAATGTCTTCCTGGTAGGTCAGACTACAAAATGGTGTCCTTATAAGAAAAATAAATTGTGGAACCCCAACTAACCATGGAATTTTAAGGCACCACTCTAAGGCTAACTTCAAGTGATAACCTGTCCAAATTTCAACGCCCTATAAGCCCTGAGAGCACTGATGCCTACACAGACCTGTTCACAGAAACCCTATACAAGAATGTTAATAGCTGCATTGAGGTAGCTCCACCTACCAGGAAGAAGTATAGAACTAACTAAAAAAACAAGCCACCCTGGTGGTCACAACATCAGTAAGCTATTTAACAGAAGGAAGAAAATCATGGCAAAATTAGGAGGTGCAGCACCCAGCAGGATGGAAGCACTATTGTCAAAGTAAAGTCTACCAAAGACAAATCTGAGGGAAATTTAGCTTCCTAGGCCAAGGACAACCACAAGTATGTGGCTACGTCTGCAACCTTAAAGGCAATAGAAACTTGTGTGCAGAGCTCACTGTTAATGGAGCCACCTACACTGAGCCAGAAGATACAGCAAACCTACTGGCTGACAAATTCAGCTTCAACTTTATTTTGCTTATATAATACATGAGTGTGAGTGTGTGTATCTATATAAATACAGACACTTATTTGAATCCTGGCTTTGCACATGTAACACTCCAGGTTAGTTATTAACTTAGCATTACTTATACAATTTGGCTGTACGTACTAACTCTTTTAATATATCCCTTCTAACAACACTACTTCTCTATAAGAAGTTACATTCCTAGCTGCAACTCTGACCACAGAAGTATTACTAACTGTGCACTACTTTGCCTAAGTGATCCTCCCTGCTTAATCTCCTAACTAATGTTATGTTCCTCCATGTATATTAAGTCAACCATATATTTGTCTATATTCAAGTGTTTAAAGCCTTGTTCTATTTGACACTATATTCATATTTTGTTTTTTCATTTTTATCCTGTAAATGTATTAACTCTCATTTTTTTGTTAATTTTGTTTATAATTTCTATTACTTGTGATAATTTGTATATAAGCTTAGACTGGAGCTATGAGAATGGGCACTGTCCCAGTCGGCCCATCCTGATAAACAAATATAAAATAAAATAAATGAATATGTATGAGACTACTTAAATGTGTTTATATAATAATATGTGTATATATACACACGTATTATATAAACATATTTGTATAATACGTGTGTATATACATATATCTCTGTATATACAATGTATATTTTGTTTTTATAATAAGTGTGTATGTACATATATATGTATGAGTATACCTATATTTGCTTATATAATAAATATGTATGTATGAGTTTACATAATATCTGTTAGTATAATAAATATGTGTGTGGATATATATATATATATATATATATATATATATATATATATATGGGTCCCCCTCAGTAGATCGAACTTTTACAAGTTTGAAGCTCATAGGGCCGAGACCATATGATCGAATTTGTAAAAGTTCAAACGGCCTGAATAGAGATCTACTCACAGTGAGGAATGGGAACAGTGTTTGAACTTTGATCCATATATAAATATATATATATATATATATATATACACACACACACACACACACACACACACACACACACACACACACACACACACACACACACACACACATGCATATGTATGAATATACTAATATTTTTTATGTAATACATATGTGCATGTTTATATACCTGTATATACAGATTCCTATTACAAGAACGAAAGTTCAAAAAGGAAGCCTCACTTACGTGAAAGTTCACTTTAACAAAAGTGCACTTCACCGAAAGTACCGCAGCACAGTGGACATCAAAAAACAAGCTATGTCCTCCACTATGGTGCGATACTCATGGACCTTAAGGTTAGGGTAAGGGGATTATTAGTAAAGCTATCCCCTTACCCTAACCCATGCCCTAACCCTAAGGTTCGTGACTATCGTACCATAGTGGAGGACATTGCTATGTCCTTCACTGCGCTGCAGTCATCACGGACCTTAGGGTTAGAGCACGGGTCATGGTAAGGGGATAGCCCATAGGGCTATCCCCTTACCATGACCCGTGCCCTAACCCTAAGGTCTGTGAGTACTGCACAGAAGTTCAGTAGAACGCCTGTTCATTGTACTGAACTTCGCATAAGTGCACTTGCGATTAAGTTCACTTTCACTGCAGTGTGCATTCCATACACTATTTGAAGTAGTGAACCTTCGTTCTAGTGTATAGAATCCATATATACATATATATGAATGAGTATACTTATATATGTATTATACAAACAAATATGTATGTGTGTCTGTCCAAATGTCTGGTCACATGATTTGTACCACTATTATGTTCAGTGGAATGTAATCTACAAACCATGTGCTCACAGATGTTGTGTAAGCGTGCTATGCCTGAAATGTGCTGCATGATCAATACTTTCAACTGCTACTGTTGTCATAATTAACAGCCTTCCCCATACATATATATGTGAAGCCATGGTTTAGTTGTCCATACCTAATGACCATCCAGTGGTTTCCCAACAGAGTCGTCATCTGCAGCAGATGAATGTCTTTTGTCAAGAGCATCACTCTCTGATCATTGCTGTGAACAATCACTGTGCTAAGTATGTCATCAACAATTACAGCACCTGTCAGGGGGTCAGTGTAAGAAGAATGAAATGACAAAAGATCGAACACTCTTTTGTTGACACATAAAAGCTTAAGTCTGAAAACAGCGAAGTTACAGAACAGTGATTTTTTTTTCCCAGGGAAGAAATTTGTTCCCAAAAAAAAAAATAAATAAAGTGGGGAGCTTCTCCCCCTCCACCTCCTCTACTTAAATATACCAACTTCGAGATCACACCACAGTGAGGAAAACAGCAAAGTCCCAAAAACAGCCCAGCGATTTTTTTTCCCTGGGGAAAAAAATCACTGTTCCGTAACTTTGCTGTTTTCAGACTTCAGGTTTTACGTGTCAACGTAAGAGTGTTTGCCCTTTCATCTCTTCGCTCTTCTAATATAGACCCCTGTCAAGGATGCCTGATGGCACTAACACCTCACTGCTAATCTCTAAGTGGACTCAGAGCCAACACCACTCATGACAACTTCCAATTCATGCCTAGTAGTAGTAATTCAAGTGTAAATATGAAATGTAGCATCAGATTCCTCAGCCGTCATGCTCCAGGCACTCCTGAGACTTGAAGCATCACATACCTAAGAAAAAAGCACCAACCTTTACAGAAACAGATGCAACAGTGCAGAAGTCCATTTGTATCATATATTACTGCATGGCAGTACAGAGTACTACATATGTCATTTATACTGATCTGTGAGCCTACCTTAAGAATTGTATAATGATTTGTGAGCTTACCTGTTCTTGATAAAAACAAAGTAATTTACCTTACATACAAAGTGAGTGAAACGCATTACTTGTATAACTACAAAACACTGTATTGGCTAAGCATGTATTGGTTTAGCATCCCTACTAATAATCTGAGTGATAACTTGTTAAGACTTCAAAACACTGTATTAACATGGTATGTAATTGTTCTGCATTCTTTACTAAAATGCAGGAGTTTTCTTTGCTTAGCTAATAAATGCTGTATAATCTCTCTATATTACTTATTTTGGGTAAACTTCTGATTACCGTGGATGAATTTTAAAACAAAAAATGTCACCTACTGATTATTTAAATGTGCTAAACTACTCATGCTGTAAATGATTTGAGAATAATTTCACCCACAATTGCTGAGCTGTTTAATGCATGTAATGTTGTTTAGATAGAGAATTCTTTGGATTAATTGTTAAGGTTCCTCTCAATGGTGCCAAAGTACTAACGAACATATCTATTATCAGGCACTATTCCCCCCACCCTGAAAGGCTTGCAACGCTAAAAGGATTCCACCCTGTTGTGTACTAAATGGAAAGCCACACTGGTCTGTCCTCAAAGGAGTAGCAATGTTACTACCTCTAATGTTCTCTCTGTATGTACTAAATAAATTAAGTTGAACTGGGTCTACAGCACTATCATCTAGTCCTTAAAAGGTCCTTAAGGAAGCCAAACTCTTCTAAATTTGGCAAATTCACAGTAGCGAACACCTAGGGAATATCTGGTGGCTACTCAATCTATATACCATCAACAGAACTTACAAATTCTATACAATTTAGCTGTATAATGCTACAAAGATAATCTGAAGGACCAAACAAAATTAATAAAAGTAAATTAAATCCCCTTACATTGCATGTACAGGCTCAAATATTCTTGGGCTCATACTACTCTATAAATGTGGCAGCTCCACTGAATTGTCAGACTATAGACCCATGGCCATTTTTTCTCTGCTGGCTAAAATAATGGAGAAGTGCATCCATAAACAACTCCTGCACTACCTCACTCAGAATAATCTGTTGGCTAACTCTCAGCATAGCTTCAGACCATATCACAGTACTACCTCAGCCCTCCTCTTTCTCCAGTGTCATAAACCATAATCGTAATAACAAGTTATCCTCAGCCCTGTTTCTTGACCTTGCCAAAGCCTTGGATATGGTTAACCACCAGCTACTTATACACACCCTTAAAACTATTTCCCTAGATAACCAAGCTATCCAATGGTTTCAATCTTAACTGAGTGGTAGACAGCAGGCTGTCCTATGGCAGGACAAACTCTCCACCCTTCTACCCATCACCCTTAGAGTTCCCCAGGGCTCTGTATTAGGACCCCTTCTTTTTTCTATCTTTATTAATGACCTTCACACTGTCATCCCAGAAGCAACTTGTATCTAATACACAGACAAGTTCACCCTGATTTGCTCAGCCCCCCCCCCCCCAGTAGATCTCCTCACATTATCCCAGACAACCTTCAACACAGTTGAAAATTGGCTCTCTAATCAGTGTCTGGTATTAAACCCCAATAAAACAAAGCTACTACTCTTCTCCCCTACTCATAGGTCCTCTCCATCTTCCTTTACTATAACATCTAATAATGATACCATAATTTCCCCAGACACCCACACTAAACTCTTAGGTGTTATCATTGACAACAACCTTAAATATGACATGCATGTCAATCAAACAATTAAAACCATTAATAAGAAACATGGCTCACTATATAAAAATCAACCTTTTCTCACTTCGCTAGCTAGGACCACCATTGCCCACACTCATCTATTCTCTACCCTCCTTTATGCCTCCCCTATACACGTTACCTTGAGCAAATCCGACCTCAGCAAACTCTCAAGCTGTTATAACCACATTGCTGGATTTGCCACCAGCACTGCATACAGGACACACCACAGTCATAACCTAAATCTTTTAGGATGGTTAGAATTGCCTAGACTACTTCAGTATAACCAGCTCACATTTGCATTCAAAGTTATTAACCAACGTGAAAAAATGCCTTCACTTAAAAACATCATCTATCCACATAATAACACTAGGCCACTTCAGTCATCTAATAAACTATTGGTTCAAACTTTCAAAGCTAATAACTTAGCAGGGGGTTCTTTGTTTGCTAACTCAGTGGGCCAAACTTGGAATGCTCTCCTGGCTGGACTTACTCTAGAACCCTCAATAAGTTGCTTCAAAAAAAGCCTCATACAGTATTTTAAAACTCACTGGCTATGTCCCTGTTCTAATCCTGACTAACTCCTTCTCTGTTATCTTATATTAAATTGTACTCTGTGATTCTTGTTTATTTCTTAACTGCTATTGAAAATGTGAGATTGTAACATGTATGAGGGTATTACTGAACAGAAAATGTAACTTAAGCCTGTCTTTTAATGATTTATCTGTTTGTATGCTTGCAGCTTTTCTCCCCGGACCTCTGCTAAAATTGACGTATCTAGTCGGACTAACCCGACCAACAAATGTAAAATAAAATAAATATGCATGGTATGCCAGTTAATTCAGTCATGTCACATGAATTGCCTCAAGCTAGCTTAGCAATGTGAAGTGCATCAGACATCCTGGATTGTGACGATACCCTCTTCAACACAGAAGAAACCATTATATATGGGGAACTAACAGGCAACCATGGCTGAATGTGAAAAAAGAAAATCTATGGAGCTTACAGCCTCAAGCAGATGAAGATGTCTAATTGGGTTCTCTACATCCAGCAATACCTCTTGGATTACACATCACATGAGATGTGTATAAGATGTTGCTTTTCTCCTGCATAGTTGGTACAATCATTTTGGGCATAAAAGGTGATGTAACTTTTGATGGTTACATGATACAATGAACTTATAGCACATCTAGTGTGCAACTGTTCTGATCAGCCAGCTTCACTATAGCACTACTTAGAAACCAAAGTCAGTGCTCCAGTCAAGGATGAGGACTTTATTCTCAGTTATAACTGTAAGGAACTAGTACTGTGCTGTTTGTGTTGGTGGACAGCTCCCACTACATATCTGCATTGGAAAAATGTGCATGTTGCAGGTTGTCTGGCTTGCATTATTACCCAGGTCACTTAAGTATAAGTGGCAGCACTAGTGAACAATATACTGAAGGCCACCAGTCAATAGCACTGGCCTATAAATCTGACCACAGTTTGTCTCTATTTCTGATCCTGCTTGACTCACTGATATAGGGCCACGTGTGGCAACAGCATCCATCAGCATCTCTTTGTCTTCTTGCTTGTTGTTGCCCAGCATATGGCACTGTGATGCAGCCATGGCAGCATATGCTGTAGAACTAATGAAATAACTGAAATTTGAGAAACAGTACTTGTGTATGTATAAAACATGCTGTGTTGCAGTAAAGCTCTTAGCATCACAGAATCATAGAAATTACAAGGCAACTGAGTCATTTGACCATTTACAGCTTCTCAGGATCCACCCACAGACTTAACCTCCTCTCTTGAGGAGGGGCAGGCTAGCCAGTCCATTGGTGAATTTGTGAATACTCATCCAGTCATATTTTCCTTTGGAAGGAGGGTAATATATTGTACTATTTAGCTTGTAGTTATAGTCTGCTCTCAAGTTGAGAAAGGTGTTGTGCAATGCTCCTCTATCTCCATCTTGTTTTGTTTATCTGCTGGTCAAGATTTAGATCTCTGGTTGTGGTATTTCTAGGACTATATTATTTCCAGAGACACAAAAAATCCTGGACCACTGGGTCCCTAATGTTTCAGAAGGTAAGTGATAGATCATCACACAGGAGTCAATAAGATACTGAATATATAGTCAGTGTCTTTCCAGTCTTTTCTGATAGCTTAGGGTTTTCAAGCCTATGATCTGAAATAGGAACCTGTGGATTATTTCTAGTTGTTTGAACAAATAACCATGGACTCCAGTCACCAACAAGGACTTGCTTTATTCCACAGATTAAGTGCTTTCATCCAAAAGTATCAGGACTTCTTCAGAATAAAATTCACACAGAAACTCCATCCTTAAATACAAACCCCCCTCCCATTTTTTTTAAAAACATGTGACCAACAAATTAAAGGACCACTTTAAAACAATTGTGTAAGTTTAAAACACAATCCAATTTATTTACACCACCTTAAAACCAGCCTGGGACACTTTTTCTTATCATTCGGAGTATAGCCAAAATCTATCACCTCAACTAAAAAATGTTGACAGATCTATTACATAAACATAGCTTTTAATTTAAGGGCACTACTGATAGATATCATATCACTGAGTCTTGGAAATACCGTGGTTTGAAGTTGTAACTGCCATTCCATTTCCTTGTATTCCAGGACTAGATCAGAGGATCCACATCTGGGTCCCATTTCAACGTGATCAATGACCATGAATTGGAAATAATGCACTGTGTGTTCCTTCATATGTTTAAATTCATTTTTTTCATCACCTTTTTAATGCAATATTGATGTTGATAAATTCTTTTTCTCAAGGTCCTAATGGTCATACCTATATAAAATCCCTCACAAACCTGACACTTCACAATGTATACAATCCCTTACTTCCACAGTTGTATTTAGAAGTAAGTTTGATATTTCCTAACCTACTTGAGCTTATCCTGGTCCCTTCCATCACAAATTTGTACTGACCACAGTGTCCACATTTTGACATCACACCTTCACCTCTAATTTTGATAGGTCTTTCAATAAGTGTTTTAATACAAGTATCCTGTTTATATACAATTGTGGGTTTGTTTCCCACCCTATCAATATTACATTGTTCCAAGTCAAAAATATTCCATTTTGTTTTAATAATTTCTTTTATCTGATCAAAGTGCAAATTGTATTGTAAAATCATGGCCCTAATTGTTCCTAGCAAAGGTATATATATATATATATATATCCCTCCTTTTCTTTTTGGTGACTACCTCTTTTTCAATGTTACCCACAAATACCTGAGAGTAGCCCCTTGCCAACAACATTTCTTTTAGGTCATTACATTTTACAAAATAGTTGTCACAACTGACCATACATGCCTGTCTCACAAATTGTGCCTTCACCAATGCCTTCTTTTGGTGAAGGGGGTGCCAGCTCTCATAGTGCAATAGACTGATAGAGTAAGTCGGCTTTCTATATAATGTAGATACAAATTTCGAAGTAGCCCTGTCTTTCATGATTCTTACTTCTGAGTAATTTATACTTTCACAATTAAAATTCATTGTAAACTCCAGGAACTCAGTAGAGTTACTAAGAAATTAAAAAAACTCCTCTAACATCTCTTTTGTTTTATTCCAAAAAATAATTATGTCATCAAGTAATCTGCCATATAGTCTCCAACACTGTGCAAATTTTGACGGAAAGGCAACTGTCTTTTCCCAGTATGCTAAGACCACATTTGCAAAAATGGGGGCACACACTGCCCCCATTGCAACCCTTGTTTTTTGCCTAAACAACTGCTGTTCAAATAAAATGAAGTTGTTCTCCAAAATAGATTCCATTAATGACCTTAAAGTTATGGCTCAACTATTGTCAATTTCAGTAAATTGACTCAACAAATTAAACCAGTCAAGACCTCCCTCATGAGGAATGACAGAAAACAAATCCTTTATGTCAATGGTGACAAATATTAAGTTCTCATCATATAACTCATCAGTTATTCTGGATAAAAAAAATCCCATGAGTCTTTCAAAATAAAAGTATGTTTTTCCAACACTCCCTTCACATAAAGATCCACATATTTAGCTAAAGGATAAGTTTTTGATGCTTTAGATTCAACTGTTGGGTGGAAAGGTGTTTATTCAGACTTTTATGGATTTTAGGTATACCAAATGTCATGGGGGTCCTTGGGTATGTGACCTGTAAAAATTAATATTCTTTTTCATCAATCTGCGTGTTCATTAACAGGTCTTCCAACAACAGGTCCACTCTTCTGTAAGCTATATTAATTTCATTTATAGATACCTCTTCATATATGTCAGAATATATTAAAGTTAACATTTGGTCTACATAATGATTAACATTCATTACCACAAGACCCCCACCTTTGTCTGGCTTCATTACCCTGATAGAAGGATTCTCCCTAATCTTACCTTGCAAATGAAGCTTGTCATCTGCCATGTTAGAATAACTTACCATTGGTTTTAAAAACAAACTTCTCATGTCATGTTCACAAGCCCTTTCAAACCATTGAGTCACCGGTTGAAGTGGTGGGTTAAAAGTGCTAGGTTTAACACACAAATTTCTTAAATTACCCAACCTGTTATCATTATTCTGAAACAAAAAAATAAAATTGAGTTTCCTTGTAAACAATTTCAGCTGCAAAAGTGTTTCATCAAGTTTCCCTTTTTTGGCTGGTACAAAAGTCAGTCCCTTGGAAAACAAGTCCGCCATTTTTCATCAACATCAAGACTGCTATAATTATACATGTTAAAATCACCTCTGTTATTATAAACAATGTTAACTGTGTTGTTCACATCATCATCATTCTCCATGAAATTCACGCAAACAAGATTCATGAAACTGTTATCATAATTATTCAAAAATACATTGTTGTCAGAGGTAAAAGGTACCAATTCCTCCCCCTCCCCTTGAACTGTCCCCCATTCAGATGGGAAAAGTCTGTTTCATTTGATTGCCTCCCCCTCCGATCCTGAATCCTTTCTGACCTCCTTAAAAAAGGCTGGTTGCTTGAAACCCCTTTATTATTAAAGTTGTCACTACCCTCATCATTCATGTGTACTTAGTTACTGTTCCTTACACTTTCCCAAGTGTTGATGAAACCATTGTCACTATGGTTGATTTTAATCAGCTTTCTACTAGGTGCTGGGTAGGCCACCCCAGCCTCATATTCTCTACGGTCCCTGACCAATTTCTAAATTTTTTTAAATTTTTAACTCCTCCATCTGTTTGTCTATATTGACAAAAATACCATTGTATTTATTCTGTTTTAACAAAAAAGTTAAATAATTTTTGTCTGTCCAATTTATTAGTATTTTCATTAAGTTTTGCAATCTTCCTGTTGTTGTCATTAATTAAAACATCAAGTAATCCACATCCCTGTCTATTAAATAAAGCGATCAACTCACTGTGTAGGGCTGAACCCTTTTCTAGCCCTGTTGGATACTTCCAGCTTCTCAGGCCTTTCGGCACAATCCCACACCGAGTGCATTCTTTCAGGTATCCATTTTCTAGCTGAAGTTTTTGAAATTTAAATACCTGGTCATGGAACAATTTAAGTTGTGAATAAAAGAAATTCCCATTGTATACTCATTCCCTTCAGTTAATTGCCACTCATTGGAATTATCTATCCAATCATTCAAAGAAAAAGTAGCCTGTTCATTCCTCCCAGTTTCATTACCATTGAAAGCAGTCTGCCTTCTGTTACCTCCGTCAACAGGGGAAATGGAACCCAATTAGGTCACTCCAGTTCTCTGGCCCCGGCGTGATCCTGGAAATGCTGGTAGACTGTGTTAATCCAAGTCCCTGCCTCACTTCATTCATTTGCCCATTGAAATGTGCACTATGGATGTTGAACAAGCCAACTAGCTGTTGGTTCAAGCCTTGCAAAAGGGCAGTCAAGTTAGTCAGGGATCCCATAAGTTCATTTTTGAATTCAGGTAAGGAATCCTATTTGTCAGCACTGGTGTCCATGGTATCATAAACTATAATGTCCAAAACATGAATCAAACCTAGAAAAAACAAATAACCATGGACTCCAGTCACCAACAAGGACTCACCTTTTCCACAGATTAAGCACTTTAAGCACTTTCGTCCAAAAGTATCAGTGTAGTAAAAGTGAGTTTTGTGTTAGGAAATGTTACACTGGAAAAGTTTTGATCTCATTTAAAGATAAATGCCTGCAGTACACCAGGCCTGAATGAGATAACAAATCTTAATGTGTATTTGAAAAGGTGGGCCTTACAGCACTAAGTGGTATTGGGCAAGGCTGTGCTCATATTGGTTTTATTGTATTCACAGTATGATGAAGTCCATGATGGATAAGAGCACTGACCATTATTTTGTTTTTTTTGTTTTATTTTTAGAGATATTATTAGTCATTTTAACCATTGTGTCTATTATTTCTGTTTTTATGATAAACCATGGACCTACTCTTGGATGTTATAATTTTATTATGTAACTTTAATTGATAAGTACTGTACCTAATAAGGATGGATGTGAGTGGACATAAATGGGAAATATTACTTTCCTATTTTGTCCCTTTAACTAATTATTTTTATTTTATTTATTTTACATTTGTTAACCGGTGGTGTCTGAGCCGAAAAGGCTCTTTATCAGCAGAGGCCCGAGGAGAAAAGCTCCACAAAGAAAAATTGCAGATACATTTAGTTATGTAGAGATGATCAGTATAGACACAAATTACAAAAGACATGTTTTTACAGTGGTATGCGACACATAAACAGTTACAGTGGAGAGAATAAAGAAAAAAATATTAATTTCAAAATAAAGGTAATTAATAGATTTGTGGTGTACAGCAGAAATTTGGAACATAGGCAGAATACATACATAGTACAAAGGTACAGTACATACATTATAGATTAGCCAGTGTTTGTGAGTAAGATTGAAAACTATTACCAAGTACTCAAGATTTAGTATGTATATGTTATCCGCTTTCAGTAGTCTGGGGAGCAATCATGGCACTGCCAACTTTGCTTGAGATGTTGCCTGATGAGGTCTTTAAAGGAGGCTTTGGATGATGTGTTTTGAATGCTAGTGGGGCAGAGTTCCATTTTTAGCCACTGAACTACTATATAGCACATCTCCAAAGCTATTGTTGGTGACGTCTAGTAGTAGTTTGCTTGATGATCTAAGAGGCCTTTTGGCTGAGTGATGTTGTATTAGGTTTTTGAGGGCAGGACACTTATTGGGGAGGTAATAGATAGAATGAAGAGGCAGAGCTGATTGTAGATTAGGAGGTTGGGAAGTTCAAGCCAGTAGAGCTGTCTCAAAGCAGTACATTGATGAGTTCTATATGAGCAATTTGCAGCAAAGTGGGCAATTCTGGTATAGCAGGCTTCCATTTTGCTTAGTTCAGTTTTGTTGAGATTAGTCAGAATGGGAGATGCATAGAGTAAGATGGATTGAAGCTGGGAGTGAGCAATGGCTGATCTTGTGTTGTTGATAAGAAATGGTTTGATACGGTAGAGTGATCCCAGTTTGGCATGTACTTTTTTAATAGTTAAGTTGAGATGACTATCAAATTTTAGGTGGGAGTCTATGGTTATTCCCAATAGCTTATAATAGCCAATAACTCTCAATAGCTTCATAATGCTGATGTGACACCCCAAACCCTTGTAAAAACTGGAAAAAATGGGGTTGATGATGACAGTTTTTATTGCAGATTATCTGTTCACCTGTGAAAGAAATTAAATCAGTGGCATGCATTCACTACCTTAAACTTACTGAGACTGAAAAGTGTTTAAAACCCCATAGAAAGGATAAACAGTATAGTTGGTAATAATTTTCAGGGAAGCAGATAATCCATGTAAATACTGAAGCAACTAATAAAATTGTTAGGTTGGTGACTAGAGGAGTGTTGATTTATCGTGTATTGATGTTTTAAGTTCTAACCAGTTGTGCAATTGTTTTATTTTCAAATATTATCCATATTTTTAAATTTTCATTTGCAATTTTCAGCCTAATATGTATGGTTTGTAAATAAGTGGATGCATTTCTTGATAGTTAAACATCAATATGTGATTGAATATGGGCATTTATGAGATTTGGAATATAGACAGAAATATAGTTGTAAGTGTAATTTTATCTGATGGTCAACTGACTTGGACTTTGTTGTTAGCTGATATTGGTTTGTCTAATGTTCATTTGACTTGTTTGCAGTTTTATAGCCAAGATGGGTGTTTGTTTGGAGTGAACGGATGTATAAGCACTTCCTCTAGGTTGTTCATACTTTGCACTCAGGGCTCCTAAGGACTTTTCAAAACAAGTACAATAACATACACTGGCTTTGATCTTGCTAATAGCAACCACACATCTAGTGATGAAATTTGTTTGGGTGGTCTGACAATTTCTTGGTCTACTTCGGTTTGAAGTTAGCTAGTTTGAAACACCGACCATGTCAGGGTTGATCTTTTTATTGAACTCACTTCCCCAATTCTTTTTGGAGAATGGTGCCAATTCGATGGATGTCACCATCAAGGCATATAACACAACTTTATCACAGAGTTTAGAGTCCCTGGCTCCAGGTCAAATATTTCCAGTCCCTACCAAGACCAGTGAGCCTTGCTTTGGTGCTTCTGTTCATTAAAAGCATAGAGCTGGGCCCAGGTTGGAACATCTCTGGGGACTGGCGTGCTGGTTGAATGAATGAGTATTATTCCATTTATCAAGCAGAGAGATCTCATAAGAAGTCAAAGTTTCTGCTGAGAGAGATTGCATCAGTAGCTAATGGTTGCAAGACTGTGCAGCTCATCCAGTCTATCAACTGGAAAAGATGTGTCAAGCAATGAATGCAAGTCTGGTGCTCAGTTTTTCACTGAAGAGATTGTTTCCATGAGGTAACTTTTCCTTCAGCTGACCCCAGGTGTGACCCAGTATGTCCTCCCATCCTATTATCCATGTCTTGGTTGGCATTTGATATTTTAAGTTTTGGTGAGTTCATTAATGTGTTCTTTGGCCTATGATTAATAATATATGTTTATTATTTATTTTTCTCTTTATCAGGCCAGATCCTTGTCCTTCCATGCTCACTAGGGCCAGTTCTGATGTACTGAGTCAAGTGATTTATCAGATTTTAGTTGTCTGAAGGAGGTGTTGGCTATCCCTGTCTCTCAAGAAACAATCTATAGACCAAAAAATCTAAATAATTACCATGCTATCTCTAAAGTTCAATTTCTTCAGAAGGTTATTGAGAAAGTTGTTTATAAGCAGTTAGATACTTAAAGCTAGTGGACTCTTAGATCCTTTCTAGTAAAAGTTTTGTAATTGCCATTGTAATGAAATAGCTCTTAAAAGAGATGTTAATCAGTAGCCTACTGTGGGGTGGAAGGGGCAACTATCCCAGGTGCAAAGTGTTAGAGGGATTCGATTGGCCAGCCCTCATCCTGATTGCTCTTAGTGCAATGCTGGATTTTAAAAGCCAGTATTGCATTTGCAGTAAAACAAGAGCACTATAGCACTCCATGTGTTGTCTCAATGTAGTAAATTTTTTGTTTAACTCCATGCAAGATATAAACTGTGGCAGTTTGCTGTAGTTTAAAAGAGAAAAGTTTTTTTTCCTCATTATTATTATTATTATTATTAGTTTAATTGTAATTTAAGGAGGGAAGGATGGTTGGGGACAGGACACAGAAATAAGACCTGAATGGCTGGGGTGAGAGTGTGTGTGTATGGGGGGGGGGGGTCCTGTATCTGGCTTATCTGGTTGGTGTGCCAGTAAAAGGCATGGATATTTTTTGCTGAAGAGCTTGAGTGTGATGCAAAATGGGTATTGTCTGGAAGACTGCTGGAAGCATCCTGCAAGTTTTGCAGAGGTCCATTTCATGTTGTTGTTCTCATGAGGAAATGAGGGGGTGGGGTGCTAGTTTCTGGGACTGTGGGAATTTCTGCTACAGATTTGGATTGGTTCAGTTCTTATTTGTCTAACCATAGAAAGTCTGTTCAGGATTCAGTTCCTCATCCATGTATAATTTTGAATGTGGACTTCCATAAGATTCTATTTGGGGCCCTTTGTTGGTCACTGTATACATGCTGACACTGATAATTGATTAAAACTGAATACCGGTAAGACTGATGCCTTGGCTGTTCATGCATCTTTTTTATTATTTTATTTTTTTATTTTTATTTTACATTTGTTGACCGGGATAGTCCGACTGGATACATATCCATTTTCAGCAGAGGCCCGGGAAGAAAAGCTCCAACATATATACATACATTCAGAAAAGAAAGAAAATAGAACAAATAAGAATTAAAAAAAAAAAACTTTTGTTTACAGAATTGTTCCAGCCTTCTAGTTATACAGATACATCAAAAAGATGAAAACAGGCTTAGTTAACAAATACAACCTCTTAGTGAGGATTCAAGTTACATGTGTCGGATAGATATTTACATATTGTGTACTTTATGATAAAGATATCTTAGTACAGACAGATTCTGTCAACCAAGTACAGAGATGGATTTTTCTGAGAGATTTTCTGCCTTACCTTTACCCGACTGCATTGTTAGGTGTTGATAATTTGGAATTTAATAAGGTGAGGAATCTTGGCAGTATTCTTGACTCACAGCTTATAGTTTGGGACCAGGCGCTGCCTGTAGTGAACTTACTTTATTTCCATCTAAGAAACATTGCCAGGGTTAAGTACCTAATCTGTCAAACAGATCTTTCAGTCATTTTCACAGAAAGTCCAGATTTTTGGCTCATATTTTTGATCTGTTCCTCATAAAATTTATGGGTTTCTGGCAAATCACTGGGATGATCTGATGATTGAAGTCACTAAATAATGACATACATTTGAGGTTCATACTTAAAATCCTTCAGAAAATGTATGTGGAAACAAACCCTGTTACTCCAACTTTATAAGAGCAATATTTAAAATATGCCCCTATGTTTGGGCATTTGTCCCCTCTTTTCTCAGGCTTTGTCCAGATTTCTTGCACTAAGAAGTTGGGAGGTATACTTTCAGTAGCTGTTCATGCTATGGTCTCCTCTATACTGGACTACTGTAATGCCCTGTACTTGGGACTGCCTAATAATTAACTTGACTGGTTACAGTTTATGCAGAATTCTGTAGCCAGGTTACTTACTGGTATTTCTCCTTATCAATGCATTATACAAGTTCTGAATAGTCTGTTCCTTGTCCGGTACAAGATCATCTTCACAATTCTGTTATAAGTGTATGTGCCCATTTGTTATCCAGGTCTCTTCTATATGAATGAATGCCGAAAGGAGTAGATTGACAACAGGTTGTGGTTCAAGGAGGAGTGAGAACCTTACCTTCCATCTTAAAGTTCCAAAGTGTTTGTATCAAATCCATTCAAATCTTCAAAATAAGTTGCCAGCTATCTGACTGAACGTATGTCCTACTGCCTCATATAGATAGTGAATCTGACTGAACGTATGTCCTACTGCCTCATATAGATAGTGAGCTCAGTATTTAAAGGGCTGCTAACAGTTCTGCAAGTCCAACTTGTGAATTTAGGGTTCTCATCTTTTTAATACCAGACTCCTGGTCTGTGGAACTTGCAAACTTGGTGGCATTGCAAATGTTCCTTTCAGACGTTTTCAGACCAGCCTTTAAGGCATATTTATTTGATCTATCATATAATGGACTGGAGTGATTTTAATTTCTAAGAATAGAGGCTCTTCCTCAGAGAAGGCTTCTCTAATAAGAAGAAAAGTAACGTAGAAAGGAGATTTTGTACAAGTTATTATGATTAAGCACAAGGTTCTTAACGATACAGACAGATTTTACTAATATGATATATAACCACAGCAAATGGGCAGTGAGAAAGCTGGGAATCTGTGAGTTTTAATGATGATGAAGGTTACCTTTGCTATTTAACAAGGTAAGACTCCTTTACATATAAAGAGGAATGTATCAGGCTTTTAGTTTCATGTGTTCATATACAAGTACTAGGCTAGCTACCCATGCAGGTTATTGTAAGCATAGCCAATTTCCCTTTTTATGCTCTAAATTTATTTATTTATTAATTATTTATTTATTTACAATTGTTTACCGGGAAAATGAGACTGGACGCAGGTCCATTTTCAGTGGAGGTCTGAGGAGTAAAGCTCCGCACAAAGATACACAGATAGAAACTAAGTACAAAAATAATAATAAAAAGTTAATAAAATTGATATATATGCAAGTAAACAATGCAAAAGTAAACAATGCAAAAGTCTCAGTAAAAATATGAGTAAAGAGTTACATGAAGGATAGTGGAAATATACTGAGAATACATTCATGTATACATAGGAACAGTGACTACATCAGGGATGGCACATATTGGAACATTAGTATAATAGTAACTGTTGCAGCGGTGATGAAGTAATAATGCTTACTGGACATAACAGCTATGGTTGTAGGCTGCGCCAGATATAAAGCCATGTTTGGTGAGATGGAGGAAGTGGGTGCAGAGACTAGGAGGAAAATAGTAGGGGGAGGCTGAGGAGTGGGGCAGTAGACAGGCAGGTAATATAGATAGACATAGATGTTGGGGAGATGTCTTAGGTGACTGTGATGAGGTCAGGTCATAAGGAAATTAAGAAATATACAGTACTGCTAGGGCCAGCAGATGAGAGATAGAAATGAAATGTGGTGGGTGTGTAAGAGGCTAGAGGGGGTAGAGAAAGAGGGTCTCTGGTCTGGATTGGAGCAAGGGCATAACCAGTGGTTTATTAAGTGTGTTTTTAGCACAGTTTTGAAGTGGTTGCATGATTGTATAGAAGTAATTGAGGGTGGGAGTGTGTTCCATACTTTTCGCAGGAGAAAAGAGCTTCCCCAGTCGAATTTTTGGCCTTGGTTACTTGAAGTTGGTGTTTGCTGTTAGAGCATAGTGGTCTGGTGGTACAGTAGGGCTGAAGTAGGTTTTGGAGGGATGGGACTTTAAGGAGTTTGTTCTCTAACTTGTGAGTGAGGGAGAGTTGATTTAGGTGAAGGAGTTGAGGGAGTTCAAGCCAGTCAAGTTCAGTAAGAGATACACAATGGTGACTGCGATAGGTAGCCCCAGTGGCAAACTTTGGCAATTTTGTTGTAACAAAATTAAACTTTATTTAGGTTGGTTTGCCTTAGTTTGGTAAATATCGGAGAGGTGTAGAGTAGGGTGGAGATAAGGTGGAAATTGGCAGCTAAGATTCTGGCTGTTTTGGTGAGGAAATGTTTATTTTTCTACAAAGCCCCTAGTTTTTTGTGAACTTTTTTTATGGTCAGAGAAATGTGAATGTCAAATTTGAGACAGTTGTCAATTTCAACACATAGTAGTTTGGTATGTTCTGTTGGGGAGATGATGGTCTTGTCGTTGGCTGTAATATTAAAGTGAGGGTTGGTTCAATTAGAATTTGAGGTCTGGAAAATGAGGAGTTTTGTCTTGTTTGGGATGGGCATTAGATAGCCAGATTTCCACACAGGTAAAGGCATCCTGAGTGATCTTTTGGAGTTCGGGTAGTGATTGGGATGAGCAGATTAAAATGGAGTCATCCACGTACTGTATGAGAGAGGCCTGTTTGGTTGCAATGTATAAATTATTGGTGAAGAGTGACAAAAGTAGGGGTCCAAGGATGGATTCTTGGGGGACACCAAGTGAGACAGGGAATTGTGGAGAAATGTCCTTATGCCAAACAATGGATTGTAGGCGGTCATGTAGCTATGAAACTAGTCGGACGCTGATTGGGAGAAGGATAGATTAGAGAGAACAGAGATAAGTTGTTTGTGTGAGACCATGTCAAAAGCCTTGGATAGATCAAGGAAAGTTGCAGAGGAGTATAAGCCTTTGTTTTTATGCTGAAGGATAGTGTTAGTGAAAGAGAGTAAGGTGGTAGTAATGCTATGGAATGGTCTGAAGCCATGTTGTGTGCTGGAGAGGAGGTTGTTAGGAGGAAATCTGGGACTTGAGAATGTATGCATTTCTCAAATATCTTGGAAAGTGGAAAGAGGATAGCTATGGGACAATAGATGAAACATTTACTTGAGGGGCTACCTTCGTGGAGGGGATTGATGTGGGACACTTTCCATAGTATTTATTTTTTATTTTATTTATTTATTGACATTTGTTAACTGGGTTTATCCAACTGGGCTTGTGGCCCATTTTCAGTGGAGACCCGAGTAGAAAAGCTCCAGTATTACATTTTTAAACAAGTACAATTTTAAACAATATTGATATAATAGCGGTTATAGCATAAAGATTCACATATGTTGGGTTACTTGCATAAAGTTAAAGTTGCATTAAAAAGAAGCTTAGTAACATAATTTTACATTGATATAGTTCAATAGGTCAACAATAAAATTTTTTGTTTGTATAAAATTATGCAAATGCATAGTAGACAAATTGGAGAGAGAGGTGTAATGAGGTACTAAAGTATGGTCCTTTTGAGGGTGCATAAAGGGAAGGAAGACTAGGTGGGGCATGGCAATGGCAGGTCCTGGAATTGGGAAAATAAGCTTTTAGTTCGTTTTTAAAGTGTGAGGTGTGGGAGATTGAACATAAGTCAAGGGGAAGTTTGTTCCAAGCATGGGCAAGGGAGTGTTTGTAGAGTAGTTTGCCTGCTGACCTTTTTGGGTGGTAGATATCAAGTAATTGTGGGTTAGAAGTACGGAGGGTCCGTGATGGGATGTAGAAGGAGACTAAGGAAGATAGAGATGGACAGATGGAGAATTTATAAAGAATAGAGTGTAGCATATGAAGTTGATAAGATAGCAAAAATTGGGGAAGTTCAAGCCATTGAAGAGAGTTTAAAGAAATGCAGTTTAGAGTGGAGGCCTGGATATTGGTAAGAACTGGGGCCGGATGCAAGAGGGAGGGAAAGAGGAGTGCCTGGCCCAGGGTAAATCTAGATTCAGGGGTTAGGAATTTTTGTGCTCCAATATAGCAGACCTAGTTTCTGTTTTTTTTTTTTTATACACTGGAGTATGTGTAGATTGAACTTTAGTTCATTATCGATAATGACCCCTAGGAGTTTTGTGTGGGTGTTAGGATGGATAGTTGTATTGTTAGAACATTTAATAAAAAAGGAGGTTTTTTGATGAGAAAGAGAACAGGGAAGGAAAAGTAGGAGTTTGGTCTTTTTGGGATTTAGGATCAGTAGGTTGTGAGAGCCATTGTTCAGTGGATAGTAGGGCTTATTGGGTCAGGGAGTGTAGTTCAGGAATGTTATTTGAGATGGATATAAGTGTGGAGTTGTCGGCATACTGAATAAGGGAGGATTTTTTGAATGAGGTGTAAAGATCATTGGTAAAGATGTTAAACCAAAGGGGTCCCAAGATGGAGCCTTGGGGAACACCAGTGGAGATGGGAAGGAAAGGTGAGGAGGATGAGAGCCATTTGACAGATTGTTCCCTGCCAAATAGGTAACTATTAAACCAGGCAAGTATGGAGGGGGATAGGTGGAGATCTGCGAGTTTGGATACTAGTAGTAGAGGATGAGAGACAGTATTGAAGGCTTTGGAGAGATCTAAGAAGAGACAGGAAATGAGTTTATTGTTGTCTAGGGCCTCTGCATTTATATTTGTAAAGGAGAGGAAGGCAATGGTGGTGCTGTGGTGAGGACGAAATCCAGTTTGGGTAGGGGTAAGTAAGTGGTGCATGAGGAGGTGACTGAGAAGTTGCAAGTGAATACATTTTTCTAATATCTTGGAGAGGGGGGACAGAATGACAATGGGTCGGTAGGTTGAGGGGTCAGTGGAGTTTCCACCTTTATGAAGAGGGATAGTAAAGAAAGATTTCCAAAGTTTGGGGACAGTTGATTCCAGAATAGCTTGATTAATTGGTATAGAAATAGGATAGGCAATTGAGTCAGCAGCAGGTTTGAGGAGTGTAGGAGATAGATTGTCAGTGGAAGGAGAGCAAGGGTTTAGCTTGAGTAGTAGAGATTTGATATAAGTAATGGGAACTGGCTCAAAAGAAAACAAAGTTGTGTTAGTGGGACTTGGAGGGGTGGGTGTCGAAGTAGAGTTTGGCTTAGAGGTTACCAGATTTTGGATGGAAGAGATAAAGTGTTTATTCAGGAGGGTAGCTGTTTCCTGAGAGGAAGAGTTAGGGTATGGGGAGGGATTAGAGGGCTTTCCAGGATAGAGGATGTTGTTGAGAGTTGACCAAAATTTTCAAGGATTGGATATGTTGTTAAGCTGCGCAGAGCTATAGTATAACTTTTTGTCATTAGTTGTATGTTTTTTTGTAAGGTTCCTCAGTTGCCAGTATTTTGAAGAAGAGGTGGTTGTTTAGTTTTAGTCCAGGTTTTCCAAGCACTATCTCTCTGTTTCATAAGGGACCTAGTCTCCTTGGAGAGCCAGGGAGCATGATTTGATTTTACCCTGATCTTCCTAGAGGGAGCTAAGGAGTTTAGTGTACTCATGAAGATGTTACTGAAAGTGCTTACAGCATCGTTTAGGGGGAGGTGTTTTAGGATGGACCAATCTATGTTGTGGAGAATGGAGTTAAATTAGGATGAATTGAAAGTCAATAGTTTTCGACAGTTTTTGATAAGGTGGGGTTTAGGAATATGGGAGTAGTGTCTTAAGATGGTGGTAGGGAGATGATCACTGAGGGAGTCAGGTAAGGTGGTGGGATTGTGGTATTGGTGGGGGGAATTGGTAAGGATCCAGTCTATGATGGAGCTGGAAGTGGAATTTTTATGGAAGCGACTGGGAAATGTTATAAGTTGGTGGAAGCCGTGTAGGTAGATACTGAGTTGGGGGAAGTCAGTTGTGAGTTTGGACCAATCAATGTTGACATCACTAAGGATAAGTGTCTCATATGGTATGTTGTGGGATAACCAGGATAGGATGTTTTCAAGAATGGGCAGATTGTTACCAGGAGGAAGGTAGATAGAGGCAATTGCAAGTTTTTTGTGGGGATCCAGATGGCAGTTAAGGATGATGATTTCAGCTGGGAGGAAGTCAGGAATTGGGGAAGGGTATGGTGAGAGGTTAAGGTTGAGTAGAGGATGGCCATGCCACCCCCTTTTTTACAGGTCTATCAGATCGGAAGATATTATAACCTGGTGGGAGTATTTCTCTATTTGAGATTTGTGGCTTGAGCCAGGTTTCAGAAAAGGAGAGGATGTGAGGGGTATTGAGAGCTATCCATGAGTGCAGCTCAGTAACTTTATTTGCTAGACTCTGAATATTCAATGAGTAAATAGTTAAGTATTTGGATGGAGATGATTGTTGTGACTGAAGGTGGTGACTGTTAGAGGAGTAAGATGTAGTGTAGTGTAGCGACATAGCATTCTGATAGGAGCTGGTTAATCAGGATGGAGACTGGATAGGCTAGGGTGTTGGCTGCTATTTTTAGGTATTCACAGGGGAGACTGTCAGCAGCTAGTTTAGTTGGTTTAAGTTTTGACAGAAGTTTTTTTTATGTTGGAGGTAGGAACTGGAGTAAATGAAAAAGTAATGGGCAGATTATCTGGAGTTGATGTAGGGAGATAGGGGAGGGGTGATGTTGTTTAGCTAGTGATAGAATGATTTCTATGAAGTTTGTTGCATGAGGAGGCGATACTTTCAGGGGAGGGGAGGGTGTTAGGTGGAGGGGTGCCAATTTTACCTGGGTGGAGAATGGAGTTTATGGAGGATCAGAATTGTTTGGGGTTTTATTGGAAGGAGTTAAGGGAGGACTGATAATATTGGGTTTTATCCTGTTTTATTAGTTTTTTGACTCTATTGCTCAATTCTAGGAATTTATGTCTAGCAGAGGGGGTTTTAGTTGTGCGCCAGTGATCTCAGGGTCTGTCTCTGATTTTCATTATTGACCTATTGGATTTCTGTAGCCATAGGGAGTGCTGGGCTTTGGGTCTGGTATTTCTTATGGAGGCATGAGTATTTAAGATATTTAGGAAAGTAAATAAAATCCACACGGCTTCAAAATAAACACCAGTAAACCAAGTAAGAAGCCTCCACGGCAAAACAATAAAGCCCCAAATAGGTTTTAAACTTGTGTTTTTCTTTTTTTTTATGAATTAGTAAGCATTCAATAGGCTTCAATATGTTTTAACTTGACTTAGAACGTGATTGGTTAATTATTACGTTGTAGTCTTTTTGCCAGTTATATATGAGGTATAGATTAATGCCCGCCCACATCTGATGAAGTATGTTTTAAACAAAAAGTACTATGAACGTTTATGGTGGATTTTTGTGCTTAATAAAGGTTTTGAGAAGGATTCTAGGCTGTTCGGGGCTTTATTGTTTTGCCATGGAGGCTTCTTACTTGGTTTACTGATATTTAGGATGGTGATATTGATTGATTGAACTGCGTCATGTAGATTGAGGTATTTTAGAGGGGTCCAGTTACAATTTTCAAGGGGCGAGATAAATATGAGCGGGTTAAGCTTTACCTTGCTATGTATTTGCCAATAGATGATGGGTTTGGCACAGTATTCATGTTTTTTCAGTAGGAATGTTGGGGTATGGTCACTGAAGCTGTCAGGTAGACAGCCAGATAAATATGATTGAGGGGTTTTATTGACTAGTATCCAGTCAAGAGTACACTGTTTGTTAGAGTTTTTATTTATCCGCGTGGGTGACTGAATAAGTTGAGAGAAGCCATGAAGGTTTAGGTGGTGGGCTGGATGGTTGTTGCTGCAGGATAGCCAATCGATATTAAAATCTCCTAGAATTATGGTTTCTTGGGGAAGGAGGTGATTAGTCCAACTGAGGAGGATTTTTAGTGGAGGGATGTTCTGACCAGGTGGGAAGTAAGAACTTGTAATGTTTATTGTTTTGTTTGGGTTTAGTTTGAGGTTGGCATATAGGATTTCTTCATTACCAATTTGAGGGGCTGATATGTTAAGGACCTGAATGTGTAGGTGGTGTTTCAACATAGGAGCTACACCACCTCCTTTCCTTAGATGGCCTATCCATATGAAGTTTGTCATAGCCTGCTGGAAGTATTTTCTCACTGCTAATGTGAAGTTTGAACCAGGTTTCAGTCAAGATGAGTATATCAGGGGAGTATAAGGCTATGTTGGCGTGGAGGTCGTGGGTTTTATTGGTTATACTTCTGATACTTAGACTTGGGAGAAGGATATCAGTAGGCTTTCTATTGGCTGTTAGTTGTGGGATGGTGCAGTTTTTAGACTGGTTATTGGGTACGGAGTTGGAGATGATAGGACCTGGGTTGGGGTGTATGTCGCCACTGAGGGCAAGTTTAGAAAGGGCAGTATTCATAAGCTTTAAGAAGGTGATGATTAGTCTGTTGTATTTCAGGGAGATTTTTTGTTTGAATGTTGCATGTGATAGATAATGTGGAGGGTGCATTGGGATGTTGAGTGATTCGGAGATGGGGTGGTTAGTGGCATGTGTAGTAGTGCAGTAAAAGTGGTTGAATACTTTTGAGCATTTTCTGGCTTGTTAAACTTGATTTCTGTGTTGGTAACTGTATTTAGAACACAACCTAGAGCTGATTACTGAATTTCCTGCCTGCACCTATTTTTAAAATTGTTTTTTTCTTAAAACTTGCATTTTATCTGTCTCTGGCCTAGCACTCAAGTGTGGGGTCATTTACTGCACTGTTCTAACTTGTTGATACTTGTGAACCTCTGCTTTCCTTAAAAAACAAAGAAATCTTGCTTTTTTCCCACTTTTCTGAGATTTAAAAAAGTTCAGTTACAGATTTGCTGTTCTGAACTGTGTAAGTTTCTTGGAGGCCATTGTTTTCTTGGGCTAAAGGGAAGTCTCTGTGTTCATCAGTGGCAGTGATAAACATTGAGCAGCCTGCCTACCCCTGTGGGAGTGGTTACTACCTTGAAACTGTAGTTTTATTGGCCATTTTTGGTCAATTCCTAACTCCTTGATCTCCCTCTCTTAAAACCCGATTGCCTTGTGGTTTTTGGCATCTTTTTGGACTTGTTGGCTGTTGGTGAAGCACCCACCAAGAGGAGAAAACGCTGAGAGAAGAAAGGAGCCACTTTTGAGATTTTAAGTATTTTGCTTCAGATTATTTGTTAAGTTTTTCTGCATTGCTGCTTGCTTTTGAGCATTTTCTGGCTTGTTAAACTTGATTTCTGTGTTGGTAACTGTATTTAGAACACAACCTAGAGCTGATTACTGAATTTCCTGCCTGCACTTATTTTTAAAATTGTTTTTTTTTTAAAACTTGCATTTTATCTGTCTCTGGCCTAGCACTCAAGTGTGGGGTCATTTACTGCACTGTTCTAACTTGTTGATACTTGTGAACCTCTGCTTTCCTTAAAAAAAACAAAAAAATCTTGCTTTTTTCCCACTTTTCTGAGATTTAAAAAAGTTCAGTTACAGATTTGCTGTTCTGAACTGTTTGTAAGTTTCTTGGAGGCCATTGTTTGCTTGGGCTAAAGGGAAGTCTCTGTGTTCATCAGTGGCAGTGATAAACATTGAGCAGCCTGCCTACCCCTGTGGGAGTGGTTACTACCTTGAAACTGTAGTTTTATTGGCCATTTTGGGTCAATTCCTAACTCCTTGATCTCCCTCTCTTAAAACCCGATTGCCTTGTGGTTTTGGCATCTTTTTGGACTTGTTGGCTGTTGGTGAAGCACCCACCAAGAGGAGAAAATGCTGAGAGAAGAAAGGAGCCACTTTTGAGATTTTAAGTATTTTGCTTCAGATTATTTGTTAAGTTTTTCTGCATTGCCGCTTGCTTTTGAGCATTTTCTGGCTTGTTAAACTTGATTTCTGTGTTGGTAAGTGTATTTAGAACACAACCTAGAGCTGATTACTGAATTTCCTGCCTGCACTTATTTTTAAAATCGTTTTTTTCTTAAAACTTGCATTTTATCTGTCTCTGGCCTAGCACTCAAGTATGGGTTCATTTACTGCACTGTTCTAACTTGTTGATACTTGTAAACCTCTGCTTCCCTTAAAAAAAAAAAACAAAACAATCTTGCTTTTTTCCAACCTTTCTGAGATTTAAAAAAGTTCAGTTACAGATTTGCTGTTCTGAACTGTTTGTAAGTTTCTTGGAGGCCATTGTTTGCTTGGGCTAAAGGGAAGTCTCTGTGTTCATCAGTGGCAGTGATGAACATTGAGCAGCCTGCCTGCCCCTGTGGGAGTGGTTACTGCCTTGAAACTGTAGTTTTATTGGCCATTTTGGGTCAATTCCTAACTCCTTGATCTCCCTCTCTTAAAACCCTCTTTTGTGCGGTTTTGCGCATTTTTGCACATAGCGCAACATCGGGCAGCGCCGCCTAATTGGGTTTAAACTATTCCTGGCTCCACAAAGTCTGCTCTTCACTTTTTCCCTTAGAACTGCTCTATCTCTCAAATTAAACACCATATTCTCATTCTAAGGCCCTTCACTGGTCCAAATAAATAATTTTACAAGTTAGCATTAATAAACCATAAGCACTACTTACTCTTATACTCTCTATGATTACCTTGTCCCCTATTGTTCCATTTTAATTCAGTTCCCTATATTACTCTAGCATGTCCAAAGGTCAGTCAATGGTTTTCTCTCCAGTCCAGCTGGTGAATCTGGGAATTTTGAGGCAATGTTACAACTGTCTCATGTACACGGACAACCCTCTCCTCCTCCAAACAGGTTCAAATATATGTGAGAGATGCAACCATATAGCCAAACTGGAGGCTGAGCTCTCTCATCTCAAAACTGGTGTAACCAGTCAGGAGGAGAAGGTAACCTCACACAACACAATTCCAGTATCACATAGTCCCACCACAACAGTGAACCAAACACATAAAAACACAAAACATACTGGAGGCTCTAAATAAAAATCTACCTAAGCAACAGAGACCTCCAAAGCAGACATCCAAGCAAACGCTACCCCAAAACAAAACATGTACAACACATAGCACACAAAGTCAGTGTGCCAAGCAGTCACAGCCCTTAAGGCTGAATAACACACCTGATACTCTTGTAATAGGTGACTCTATTGTCAGACACACTGACGTCCCGCTCACCAGGCTGAATAAAGAGAAGGTCACAGTGAGCTGCCTGTCGGGCGCTAGGATCCACCACATAAAGCAAGCACTCAGGTCACTCCAAAGCAAATACAAATATGACTCAGTCATTGTACATGCTGGTGTGAATGACCTGAGACGTACCTCCCTCGACTACATGAAAAGAGACATAGAGGAGCTCTCTGATCATGTAGCCCAGGCCGGTATGACCCTGACCTTGAGCAGCATCTTACCCTCACCTATAATGATGCCACAGTATAAAGACAAAATGATCGATTTTAACAATTGGCTAAAATTTTGGTGTCATTCAAAGGGGATCCAGTGTCTGTCAGCCTGGGATGACATGCTCGACAAGCCACGCTGCTTCGCTAGGGATGGCTTGCACCTGTCACCCCTGGGCTTTCGGATATTGGCAAAGGCTCTTGCCACCCCCATAGTGCCTTTTTTAGGCAAGGCTCAAAAGTCAAACCCACCTCCATAGACAGCACAAGGAACAAGAAACTAAGGGTAATGCTGCTAAACGCCAGAAGTTTTAACCTCAAGATGCATGCACTCGAAGCTCTCCTCAGTATGGAGAACATCAATATCTGTGCAGTGACAGAAACCTGGTTCAAGGCTCCAGAGAGCACCCCAGCACTACCAGGTTATACCTCATATCATGCTTTTCGGCCCCAAAACCCGGACCGAACCACAAAAGGAGGGGGAGTTTCCATATTTATCAAGGATATCCACACCTCCAGGTTAGTGGCATTGCACGAAGTATCTGAGACCATCCATGTGCAACTGACAGTGGGCAAGACTGCTTTTCAGTTTATAGCATCCTACAGACCACCCTCTCAAAGTCAGGAATCCCACTCAGCTTTCCTGAAAACATTGGAGAACATGAAGATCTCTCCGAACACCATTATATTGGGCAACTTCAACTACCCAAACATAGACTGGGAGCACTACTCAAGCCCCAGCACCTTAACCCAAAGGTTCCTGGAATTTATAAACTCAAATGCTATGGAACAACTAGTCACCACTCCCACAAGAGGGGAAAACATACTAGACCTGATCATTACTAACATGGGGACTCTGTGCTCCATACCAGAAGTATATCCCTCATTGGTAAGATCATATCATAAATTAATTTCACTGGATATCCACATCCCAACCCCACCCCAGCCCAGAAAACCACAGTGAAAAACTTCTCAAAAGTGAACTTCACACTTCTCAATGCCGAAGTGGAATCCTTCAAGGCCCCAGGGCCAGTGGAAACTATGGCCCAAACTGCAGAATCCTATATAAACGCATTCTACAGACATCTCCAGGAATGCATGGATCATGCTATCCCAAACAAAATCAAAACCCAATCATCTAAAGGCAGGCATCCAGTCTGGTGGACCCCAGCCATAAATAAACTGTACAACAGAAGGAGGAAGCTACTACATGATAGAGCAAAATCCCTTAAAGGAAGGCATCTCTGATCAGTACTAGCAAAAAATTACGATCCCTCATAAAATCCTCCAAGGCCAGCTTCAAGAGAAAAATTGCACAGGACACTAAAGACAATCATAAGACTTTTTTCAGTTATGTTAGGAACCTGGGATGCAACTCCCAGACTTGTTCCGAGTTGATTCTAAGCGACAAAAAATACACTGAACCCACAAACATTGCCAATATCCTGGCAGACAGGTTCAGTGCAAACTTCTCCACCCCCTTCCCCCCAAAAGAGCAAGTATCTATCCCAGCAGAGTGCAGCCTCCCAAACATCTCTGATGCTCAGGTGAAGGCCGCCCTCTCCAAAGCAAAAAACACTGCCTCCATGGGACCAGATGGCATCCCGGGTTGCATCCTACATGAACTCCAAGAAGAACTAATCCCTCAAGTAAAACTGCTGTACAATCTCAGCCTCACTATGGGATATGTGCCCAAAGAATGGCGTACAGAAACAGTGGTCCCACTCCACAAAGGTGGCGCCTCTGCGGACCCTGGAAACTATCACCCCATAAGCCTGACTAGCCTAGTCTGCAAGGCTATGGAGAGGATCATCATGGAACTCATAAACAAAGACATTGGGGACCTACAGACACTAGATCCTACCCAATTTGGCTTCATCAAGGGGAGATCCTGCCTTTTGAACCTGGTCGACTTCTTCGAAACAGTCACCAAGGCCATAGATGAAGGGAAGGTAGTCCACACAGCCTATCTGGACCTCACAAAGGCATTTGACACAATACCCCACTCAGGCATCATAGATAAGCTATCCAGCCTAAATATAAACCCCTATGTCACAAGATGGGTCGCAAACTGGCTCAAAGACAGAACCCACAGAGTCAGAGTTGCTGGAGCCATGTCAGACTCAAAACCGGTCACAAGTGGCATCCCACAAGGTTCTGTCCTGGGACCTCTCTTGTTCGGTATTTACTTTTCTGAGGTACAGGCCAACGTGGGAGGACTATGGCTCACCAAGTTCGCAGATGACTTCAAACTGGGTGCCATAATCGACTCTCCAGTTGACACAAACATCCTTCAAAAAGGTCTCGCAGAGATGGTTAACTGGTGCCAGAGCCATGGTCTAAAGCTAAATGCCAAAAAGTGTATAGTCATACCCTTTGGCAAAAACAATGTGCCCACAAATTACCACATAGGTGGTAACCCATTAAGTACAGAGAAAGTAATTAGGGATCTGGGGACCCAAGTTGATAGCAATCTCTCCTTTGACAACCACATTGTCAAAGTGGTTAGAAAGACCTTCTACATACCCCACCTCATCATGAAAGGATTCACATCTAGATCAAAAGAGGTAATCATGCCCCTTTATTCATCCGTCATCAGGCCCATCATAGAATACAATGCCCCATTTGGGATGTACCTTACCCGACACCTGCAGCAATTAGAAAGACCCCAAAAGTACCTAACCAGGAGGATCAAGGGACTCAAACAGATGCCATATGCTGCTCGGTTAAAAAAACTCCAGCTCTACTCAGTTGCATACCACCTACTTCGTGGCGATCTGTGCCTGACATATAAAGCTATGTCCAACCCAGAATTAATGGACATGCTCCACCTCAGTAAATCTAAATCCCTTACAGCCATGCGCTCAAGGGACTTGAACCTCAGCACAGAAATAAATAGAACATGCTGGAGGGACAGATTCATAACCCAGAGGCTCCCTTCGCTTTGGAATAGAATTCCAATTCATGTTAGGCAGAGCACCCCACTGACTCTCTTCAAGAAGAATCTTGATGAGTGGATGGGGGATCGTAGGTTCGTCCCGGGGATTACTTCCGTGTCACTATTAGACAGAGGCACAGTAAACTAAACTTTAAAAAGGGCACAATATACTCAAATCAAGGGGTAGCGTAAGCCAAACACAATCGGGCTAGGCTTATAAATGCCCCAGGGCAGATAGCCTAGTATGAACCTATGAACCTATGGTGTCTTGGTAAGATGCAAGCTGAGCAAGAAGCATGCAAGTTAAGAGTGAAAGCATGGTTTATAGAAGCATAGTTGATTTAGTTAATAACATTAGGGAGGTGGTGGGTGGGGTTTTGTTGTGATTAGTCAGGAGGTAGAGGGGTTGGATTAGTGGTTAGAATAAACATAGGGGTAGTGGGGGCTGGTGGAAATTGGGGGCAGGCTGGGGGAGCGGAGTGAGCCCGAGCATGAGTGAAGGCAAATGGAGTGGGGCTGCATCAGCAGGGCAGGTAAGTGGCTGTAAAGAAACAATCAGTGTGTTGGGCAGGAGGCTAAGTGAAAGTAGGAGTAACCCAGAGGTGCGTTTAGTGACTAATTGGTAAGACTATCTCTACAGTAAAACTGAGTGGGAATCAGTTTATTTGGGTACTGTCTGGAGGAAGGGAGGGAGGGGTCAGGGATGGGTATGTTAGAGACGATAGATCTGTGAAGGGATTTTCAATGTTTGCAGCAGTGTGGCTGGTAGGGGGGTGGAATGGGGCAAACAACTATGAGAATTATTATGCTATTGAGTAAAACACTTTCCATGGCCAACTCAGTAGGTGTGCTTACAGGTAAAAGTGAGATATTAACCTTATTACTTTAATTGGGAGCTTGGTCATAATCTGGCTTGTTTAGGTCTTTAGCAGGAGGATCCTGCTGGTCCGTATTGTATCAGGAGGTGTGCTGGGCAGTTAATCTGGCTGTTAGGTGCCCTCTATGATCAAAAGAAAGAGATGGAGCCAAGTAATTAATATAGAAATATAAGGCTTAGTACAGCAGCATTAAAAACTACTATGATCAGAAAATGCCAAGGATAGTGTTATTTGCAGCCAGAAGTAGCCTATCAGGCCTAGGAGTGAAGAAAGACCTATACCATTTGGTTATAGACTGGCCTTGCCATCCCATTGTTGATAATTATATACTACCCTTAATGAGAATAACTGGGCTCAGCCTCATACCATAGACAATATGGGGGGACTCGTGTATGGGATAAAGCATTTAGGAGCTGTCTCTGTCCTTTAGTAGTACAGGGGGTAGTCTTGTGGCATATTTTCTGCTTCCCATCCATAGATCTAAGTTGCACTTGAACCTGGACAGAGATGAACTTTGTTTTATTTTGGTTTGAATTCTGTTCCAGAGCAGCAACATCTAATGTGAGCTACACCTGTCCTTCCAAACCATTCTGTTGATGTTGCAAAAGAGGTGTAGATGTCTAAACTGAGTATTTCTGATACCATGTGACTTGCTGATATGCAGTAAATCCACCAGTTGTGCCTCAGAGGATGCCTTGTATGCCAGACACAGGTAACCGTGAAGCAGTCTGTAGGATATTAAGTATAGTGACAGGGGTTTGAGTTGGTCCATGTAGGACATGTTGTTTAGGCCTCCTTTCCTTTTAGTAATGTATCTCTGTGGGCATTCCATTTGTTGCATGAGTCAGGGCAGCTGCATGACAAAGAGGGACATTATATTCAATGATTGCCTAAAGGGGGCTGAGTAAATGGGGACAATAACATCCCTAGATATAGACTTTTTTTAAAGATGTGCAATATAGAAGGACTTTCTTACAACAAGAGACAAATTTTGGCCCAACGTTAGGTCACTGTCCACATACGTTCACAAATCCTGAGCAACTGGTTCAACTCTTGGGCATGTATTGTCAGTGTGGTAGTTCCATCAGACTTCCCAAAGGATACCTTAATGCATTTTTTGGCATTTGGCTTCAGTACATGATTTGGACACCTGCTATTTATTTGCGACAAACCTTCATGCAAAATGGCTGTCATTTGGGTATTCAATGACTGCTCCGAGCATGCAGTCATCGGCAAAGTTACTCAGTCAGAGCCCTTTGGTGTTGGCTGTTACTTCAGAAAAGTAGATGCCAAACAGGAGAGGTCCCAGCACAGAATTCTTGGAGATTCCACTTGTGACTGGTCTCTTCCTGCATCATGTCTTTGAGTCAATTAACAATCCATTTGGTGACAGAGGTTTATTCCCAGTTTATTTATCTTTTCTACTACGTCTAAGCGGAGAATTGTATCCAAAGCTTTGGCCATGTCAAAGTGTCCATTGTGTACAGTTTTGCCTTTATCCATTTCTTTGGTGACCTTTAAAAAAAAATCAGCCAGATTGAATAAGTATGACCTGCCCTTGACGATCCAAACTTAGGTGAGCCCAGTGTTTGGAGGTTTCCCATGTTGTGATTGATTAACTCCATGGCAGGTCTTTCCATGGCTTTGCATATGAGGCTGGTCAGACTTATGGGTCTGTAATTGCATACGTCTGTAGAAGTTCCTCCCTTAATGCAGGATAATGGCTGTGGCTGTTCTCCATTTGCTTGTTATAAAACCTGTATGGAGGCTGAGACTGAATAGTGTCGGTAGGGGTGTGGCTAAGTAATGCTTCATGCTATTTAAGATGCAAGCAGGGATATTGACAGAGCCCATATATACAGTATTTTTAGCTTTTGATAGCACTTTTAGGAATTGGTCTTGTGTAATAGCTGGAGGTGAGTCAGTTGCAGGCATATCTTGGGGGACAGACTGAGTAGGGAAAGGGGTAAAGTTGCAAGTAAATTTATCAGTCAGTAGGATTGCTATTTCTTCACCCTCAGTCTGAATAACATCCTTCACAACCCGCTCCGCACATTGCTGCATTGTGCTTTTGAGATTATGTACATAACTAAAGAAGCATTGTCTTTGGCTTGAGTAACTATTTTAGCCTCAAACTTTAGTCCCTTTAGTTTTATACACAGGTCAGACATATTTTTATCAACCAGAGGAGAATTTGTGGAGAGCAATTAATAAAGAGCTGAAGGATTTTGTCTGGGAGAGGAAGACAACAAGAGTCAAGTGGGATAAACTGATTCTTCCAGTAGAACAGGGCGGATTGGGATTACCCTGTTGAATGGGTATTTCTGAGTAACACAGTGAAGGCTTCTATACATAGCACAAGCAGTAACCTATAATTCAGAGTGTCAAGGAATGATGATGTTATGATGAAATGGGGGGGGGCACTCAAGAAACTCTGAGAGACTGGAATTTTGGTACAAATCCTTAAGGAGAATGACAACCATGCAAAATATTATATTTATAAAGTATTTTAACAACTAAAGCAATACGGGAATGGAGAAAGGAGATTCTGCTGATAGGCATGACTGCAACCAAGCATACAAACAATAGGCAAGAGGGGGTTGGAATTTATTGGAGGAAACTGGTAAAAGCACCAGGGTATTGGAAACAAATAATTAAGAGAGGGAAAGGTAATAGAATGGGAAAAGGCCAAGAATTTATTTGGACTGCAGGCTAGAGATTGCCTTCCTTATCAAGAATTGATATCAGAGTATAGGCAAAGAGAAAGAAATAGGGGGGTCCTAAATAGGCTTGCCACCCCTCCGTTTTTTTTCCGGACTATCAGGAAATCAAACTAATTCTCCGGTAGTCCAGAAAACACTGTACAAACTCCGGTATTCTGTTTCAGAAAGGAAACAGACTATCGGAGTTTGTAAATCGGCTGATTTACTATGCTTTTTTTACAGGAAAAGCATAGTAAATCAGCCAAAAGCAGGCGGCGGGAATGAAAAAAGAGGGAGTTTCCGTTGAGTGATGCTGTCGTGACATCACAAAATAGGAGACATGTTGGCTGGAGAGGTGGTTGGGGTGGGCGGGGTTACTGGTGATGTGAGGGGCGTGGCTTTGCTCCGGTTTTAGCCGTGAAGGAAGGTGGCAACCCTAGTCCTAAATGAAAGACCAGCACTGATACAGTTTATAAAAGAATCTAGAAAAGAAGCTGCTGTTAAAAAAGGAGTAAGTAGGGCATACAAAGTATTGCATAGTAACTACAAGAATCAATCAGAGGAGGTTAGAAAGGATTGGGAAGAGAGATTGGATAAGCAATTCACAAAGGAACAGTGGGGGATATATGTATGTCTCCCAGATATGCAACAAAGTCTTTAGATCTTTGCTTGGAAGTGTTTACATAGGTATTTCTATACCCCAAGTAGACTACAAAGAAGTTTTTCTCAGGTAGACAACACATGTTGGAGTTGTTATGGGGAAGAAATAGGTAACTGGAAACATATTTTCTGGGAGAGTAATGAGTTGGCAGACTTTAACGATTCCCTGCACATTGCTCTGTCAGAGATACTGGTTGAGCAAATTGGTGTAACTAAGAGAATGATTTTTGTGACCTATGATACAGATTTGGAATTGCCTAGACATAGTAAGGCCTTGCTGAGTCTAATTATGGTTGTGGAAATCAAAGTCTAAACCAGCTATACTAGAAGTAGTGAATATAGTAAAAGAGATAAAACAACTGGAATTGGGAACTTTAGAAAAGGGTAGGAGCAAATTACACAGGAAAAAATGGGAACTGTGGGAACAATGCATGCAGAGCAGGAGCAAGATTTAAAAGAAGGCAGGATTTGAATGAGCTATGTAATATTTGACTGACAATGAATGGATGCATTATAAATGATGAATAATATTTGCAACTACAATTATGTCAACATGGCTTGTGATGTATAATGTTTGCAACTAAAATTGTCAATATGCTTTGTTTGCATTTATATAAATGTCTGATTGCCTGTGTCATATGTGATAATTTAATAAAATGTTTCTTGTTTAAAAAAACAACAACTTTGCTTTGGTGGATTTTATTAAGCTCCTGAGTTGCTTATTTATTTCATTGACAAGGGCTCTAACATTCTAGGACTTACTCTTCTTACATTTGGTCAAAACTGTTTTCCTTTTATTATAAAGCTCATTGATATTATGGTTCCACCATGTAGGTTTGTTTCTGTTGTTTGCATTGCACTTGTTCCTACAAGGTACTGTTTACATGCTGGTATAGTGTGGTGTTGTGTATTTAAGTGTATTCAGAGGAGTTAACTAGTTTTGTTGAGGATTTGAAGCATGCCAATATATCACTCAGCAGTAGGTAGTCTGTCTTAAAGAAATTTCTATAGACCCCTTGGGTGGAAGGGATCTCTGATTTCAGTTTTATTTCAAAGGAAATTGCTTTATAGTTAGACCTAGGAAGTGATGAAGATAAGAAAGAAATGGTGCAAGATGCTTCTATATCAATAAGGACAAGATCCAATTCCTCCTAGTAGGTTCTCTAAGTGTTCCAGGGCATTTGTATTCACAAAGTCTAGGAATCTCTGTGCTTGTGCACTAGTAGTGGTGTACGTTTTCCCATCTATAGTTGGGTAGTCTAGATCACCTAGGAAAATGGTGTTAGGTTTAATACCAAGTGATTCTAGTTCCTGTAGATAGGTATTGTGGCTTTCTTGTGTCATAGAGGGAGTTCTATAGCTAGCTAATATATGGTGCAAAACCTTCCTAATGATTATTTGGACATGAAGAAGCTCTATTGCATTATGATGCTTTACCAGCCTTGATGCGAGTCTCTTCTGTATATAGATTGAGACACCTCCACTTTTCCCCCCTCTCTGCACAGTAGCTTGTTTAAAAGTGTGGATGGTGTTATAACCCATCACAGCCAGAATGCTCTCCACCATTTTAAATCATGTCTCAGTCACTGGCCAGGTGTGAATGTCCTCCAGGTTAAGAAGGGGATGTAGGGAGTGGAGTTTCTTGTTTAAGTTCCTATTATTGATCAAGCTGTTAATAACAAGTTTGACTTGAATTAATAGTAGTATTGAACAGCTGTACAATTCCGATCGAACAGCTGTACAATTCCCATTGAACAGCTGTGCAATTCCCGTTAATTAGTACAATTCCCATTGAACAGCTGTACAATTCCCATTGAGTAGCTGTACAATTCCCATTGAACAGCTGTACAATTCCCATTGAGTAGTACAATTCCCATTGAACAGCTGTACAATTCCCATTGAACAGCTGTACAATTCCCATTGAGTAGTTGTACAATTCCCACTGAACAGCTGTACAATTCCCATTGAGTAGTACAATTCCCATTGAACAGCTGTACAATTCCCATTGAGTAGTTGTACAATTCCCATTGAACAGCTGTACAATTCCCATTGAGTAGTTGTACAATTCCCATTGAACAGCTGTACAATTCCCACTGAGTAGCTGTACAATTCCCACTGAACAGCTGTACAATTCCCATTGAAGAGCTGTACAATTCCCATTGAACAGATGTACAATTCCCATTGGACAGTTGTACAATTCCCAGTGAAAGAGATAATGATACAACAGGGGAATGTGTTATCCAAGAGAAGATCGTCTAGTATATGGAATGAACATACATAATTATGGCACCACTCTACAAACAAGATTGTTTATAATAATCAAGTTTAAAGATTAAGGATATGATGACTTCACTTCTTCCACTGTCTTCTTTTGTAACTGAGTATATATAGATGAGTTGTTATACTATATAAAATACTATCACTTCACTTTTTTTTAAATTATATTTGAACGTTAAGCAATGTGCTAATGGCATGCTTATCTTTTGCATTCATTCATTTGACACAATTTGAATTACTGCATGGAAAACAGGAGCAGTGTGATATTGTAAAATAATAATCTAATAATCACATCAATTTTTGGCAAAGCTCGGAATTATATTTGAAAAAAAAATTGAGTTGAAGGTCACATGGCAGCCTAAACTTGTGAATAGGATTTGCCTGGTACCTTCCTGTGTTTGTGAACAATGCCTCCGAGTGTCAATTCTTCCATTAAATGCATCAGACGCATATGAAAGGCACTGACCATAACTGGGAGATAGCCACTGTGGCTGTATGAAAGAAACTGACCATG